>NC_066585.1:492578649-492886149 GCF_024323335.1 Lathyrus oleraceus
ACCCTCAACCATCACCAAAATAAAAAAGGAGGACATGATCTGAAAGAAAAAATGGCATAGAGCACGAATCTGACCTCAATTTTAACTAACTCCTCATATATAGCAAGATATGAGGAGTTGAATTTTGAGGTGTGTCAACTGAGTTGCTTCGATTTGACCTCTAAACAAACTCAATCTTCTTACCTACATTGGTAGGAATTCAGGCAACCAAAGATCCAAGAGAATTGATGAGAATTGAGTGAGAGTCGAAGAGATGAAGTTTTCTGAAAATTACCTTTAATGTTGTGCAGAACTTGATGTTGCTTGCTTCAAACACGATCTAATCACACTTGAGAAGCTTGCAGGGAGTGGTTAGCAATGGTGCCAGGCTTTGGATCCTGGAGTTATTGAATCTCCAAACAATTGAGATTCAAACTCAATTTTTCAGATTGAAAATTATCAGGTTTTCCTTTAGAATGAAAGGGTTTCAATTGGGGGGCAAAGCTGGCGCGCAAGGTGTGTTCGAATTGAGCTCCAAGGGCCTGTATTTATAGCATTTGGGATTGATAATTGGACACTTGAAAATTTGCTAAATTTGGCAATGTGATGTACAAGCTTGAATGGGCGTGTACAGGCCCATGAAGCAATCCATTTTGATCCAATTGCAACTGTACTGAAGTCCAAATGATGCTTGATTGGTAAGGCAATGTGAAATGGAGTTTTTGACATTTGATTTCCTCCAATGGTGCAACTCTGTTAAAGTCATGCGTAGACCTAGCAAACTTGATCCAAAATGCATGAACTTGGGTTCTTTCGAAAGGTTTGATCAAGGGGAACAAGTTTGATGTTGAACACTTTTCCATTTGAAGCTGGGATCATGGTGAATTTGAAGGTGGAAGTTTGGAAATTTCAACATGTTGAAATTTTTTCTAAGTGTCAAGCCATATATCTCAATATTCCAACTTGCTTAAGTTTTTATGTGAGCTTCAAATGAGAAAAGTGTTTTCATCAAAGTTGTATATATTTCAAATAAATTCAAAATGGTCACCAATTTCATGTAATTTGGATTTATAATGATAGAGTTATGCATTTTTGAAGTTTGGAAAAATCACTTGTCCAATGGTATAAGTCAAAAGTGACCTATAATGTATCCTCATATCACATGCTCATAAATGTTGAATTAGCTCTCACTCCAAACATTAAAGTTGAATTAGACATCTTGAATTTGATTGTGAAACTTGGAAATATTTCATATCATAAAAATTGAGCAAGTTATGGCCTTGGGAAGTTGACTTTCGAACTAGGGTTTAGACAAAATGACCTATAATGTTTCAACATAGAAAATGATTTTACAAGAAAAAATAGCTATAGATATCAACATGAAAGTTGTTTGTAATGTCATACAGAGTAATGTTTCTCTTGGAATCATTTTCGTATGGTGAAAAGTTTAAGAGATAGGGTCTACGGAGACCCAGTTTTGATCAGATGAATTCATCTAGCTAACCACCATCAACCAACTTGCTAGCTTCCAATTCTCTTGACTTTCTTGGCTCATGGTAGATCATATATGCATAAGATGATTAATTTTGAATTGTCCCTTGAGAAATTTGATCAATTGGTGAGATAGCTTGTTGGAGAAGTTACTCAAGATACCCAATCAAACTTGGGTTTCCAATGCAAATCACCTCCAAACTCTTGAAGAAAACTTGATCAATATATCATGTAGGAATCAATGGAACTCATATATGATGCTTATAACCATTATTGGATCAAATTCATGGTTATGCTCTTTGTCATGAAGGCCTCAAACCCTAGATATGAACTTGATAAATCAATGTGATCATGCCCTACCTACAAAAGAGTTAGGCAAATGCAAAGATATATTTTTGGTATTTTGGTTAGTAAAATGATAATATACAAGTATGATACAATCACATGGTGCTTGGTGATCTCTCCCAAAACAACCCCAATGAGAGAGGGGTAAGGAGGAGGCCAAGGTATGATCCCAATGTTAATGCTTATGATGAAATTGCATGAGGGATCTTAGGGTCAAAATTGGGGTCTTACAGTATGTATTTTTGTTTTTATTCTCGGAGAAACCTTATATAATTCATAATGTGACAGTAAAACATTATAAAATGGAAGATAAAATAGGAATACCGGATTCCAGACAAGTCAAGCAATTTACTCATGAATTTGATATTACAATTACAAAGAGGTATAGTAAAGTAAATCAAAACAATAAAGTCATGGTCAGATGGCACACTATGCTTTCCACTCCTTCATCTCTTTCAATTCAACTTTGAACATTTTCATCATTTGATCATAAAGGTAGATGGATCGAAGTATAGAGTGGAGATTGGTTTTCTCATCAGCGTCTTCTAGAGCATCCTCTAGCTTCCAAGGGACTTCCTAGGTTAACTCGTTACAGAACCTCACTAAGAAATCATACTTAGCTCGGTACAAAGCGGTAGCAGGTTGCAACAAGTTGATAGATCCAACATAAGTATCAAGAAGACTATTCAAACGAGCTTTCTCATTGAGACAACCCAAACTCTCATTCTTCAAGGTAGAAAAAATGATCTCTTCAATGTTCGGTGCTCAAGGTGGCAAGTTCAACTTTGTTACATTTCTCTCTCCAGACTTGAGGGGTAATGTAGGAAATCCGAATTGCTTCCTCTTTAAGATGACGATCCACCTCTAACTTGGAATTGGTCTTGTGGAGAGAAAGCTTGAGATCTTGAATATCCAGGTCAGATTCATCTCTCAATGCCTTCTTCTTTTTGACAACCAACAAGAACCAACGGGGGTTGTCACCTCGCTCCTTTTCTGTCTGCTTTAAATGTTTTCGGAGAGAACTTAGCCTCATATCTGCTTGAGCTAAACCATCTTGGTATTCTCTTTGAGGTTTTCCTCAATTTTCTCCTTTTCTACTTTCTGATAAGAGCTCGATATCTTCTTCACTCTTTCTTTTCAACTTAGTATGATCTCTATCCGACGTATGGAGCTTCGATCGTACTCTTAAATGGTCGGAGCCAACCAAAATTCTTTGAATGTAAAACATCTGAGCAGTTGATCATAATACTAGGATAAGGCCACCGAAGATGAGACGTCTACAGGGATGGTAAGAAGATCCAGGATCCGCCCATATTTGTAGATGAAGTTGTTTTTCTTACAAGGAGTAATATTGCTACTAAGAGCTTCCAGGGTATCCACTCTTGGAAGCTTGAACTTGAGTGGAAGGGTGTTCTTTCTTTATAATCCCATCTTGGAATGTTCACATGCATGATCGTAAACCTTTAGGATTCCCCGAGAATAAGGCCCAAATATGTATGCAAATGCAATATGTTACGAATGCATATGCTACAAGAGGACAGGATCACTGTAGATTCAAGGTGTGTTGGAGGTTAAGTTTCCCTGCAAGAAACCCATATAGCCTCACGAGGTGAGTACTAAGACTTCTGAAGATGCTTAAATTCACGGATCATGAAGCGAAAGTGTCGTTATCGACACAAAATACTTGTGGGCCAACAACACTTTCGGGATGACCTCCTCTAAGTGACGTTTGCTTCAACCTCAAAAGTCAAGGATTGTCTAAAGGTCCTCGGATTCATGGACTCTCTTTGGAAGAATGGTTGTCAGCACGAACGTGACTCACGTGCCAGCAAAACTCCAAAAAGAATCTCTTCCAAGTGGGATGTCCGTGTCTCCCTCTCAAGACAACTATGTCTGACAGGTTGACATGAAGTCCCTCCTATCTTATGTGAACTCTCTAAGCATGTGTATTAGGCTTTTCACTCAAGTAATAGATCCAATCCCACAACATTACAATAATATATATATATATATATATATATATATATATATATATATATATATATATATATATATATATATATATATATATATATATATATATATATATATATATATATATATATATATATATATATATATATATAACAGGAAAGGATAAATAAAGCTAACGATAACAGAAGTAAACATCCAAGGAAAATGATACAGGCAAGCTAGGCTTGACTCGCTTCTGGGAACTCCATATATTCCCCAGCAGAGTCGCCAGCTGAAGCGCCGCGAAAAATATATAGTCGCCACCGGATTTTATTTATTCCAAAGGAAATGGAAAATAGCGATAAAACCCTAAATGAGAGAAATGGTCTCACAACCAAGAGCGGATTTGGAAGTCGGTTATGCAAGGGGAAGGTATTAGCACCCATCACATCCATGGTACTCCATGGGAACCACTTGCTCGTATCAAATTCATATGGATGTTTGTTTATCTGTATGTTGCTTGCTATCGGGAATGAGATGAAATAATAAGATGGGGAGAGAAAATAAGTTTTAAGTTAGTGTGCTCGCCAAGGATTTCGGCCCTTGTGCCTACGTATCCCCATACATGCAATAGGGAAATCAAAGCTCCATAGTTCGGCTCACAAACATAACATTTGTTTGGTTGTTTTTACTGAACAATATTGACGTTCGTGTGCCACTGTTCACTTGCTTGTATACTCTGTCATAGGAGCGGAAACTATTTGCTTGTTTGCGGTAAAGTGGATACGCTTGGTTCGCACTCTAGCAGTTAAACATTACTTGCTCGTACATAGAGGCATAAGTGTCATTCCCGGTATAACGAAAGTAATAAGTTCTTATTGAAAGGTTTTGAATAGAGTGCACTAAGGCAAAATATGATTTGATTTGTTGGGTTTGATTTTATATACGGAGACAAGCATCAGACCCTTGGCTAGATACAATCAACAGTCCAATAACTCGGGAGTTTAGAGGACAATGTTGTGAAAAGAGTTTGGCAAGTCTAATCATTAGAACTTAGAGGGCGACAAGTATCTGACCCTTGACTAAGTACGGTCAACAATCAGAGTACTTGGGAATTGAGAGGAGCATGGAGTCCTAACTACTCTTTTTCTCCCTCATAGCACCTAGATCTAACTTGTTAGAATTATTAGATGTTTTAAGGGAGAAATCCAAGTGTCGGGTCCTCATGCTAGGTACGGCCGACAACCCAAGTACTTGAATATTATGTACAAACACGTACACCCCATTTTGCATTCCAATTTGTTATGAAAATGGTTTTGAAAAAGATCAAGTGTTTGAATTTATTATGAAAAATGTGTGAAGAATGGATGAGAGAGATAGAATGGAGTTGAGAAGAGAATGGCGAAGAGATGGTAGAATGGATCATGGAGCGGATGGAGCATACTTGACGTTGAATCGAGTATTCACGTTGCAATGGTGAGTTTTATTCGGAAAACAACTTGACGTTGAATCAAGTACCTTTTGTTTCTTTTGAAATGCTTTGTTTATCGTTTTATATTTTATCTTGGTTATTAACATGCATGGTGAACTAACTAGAAAACAATAAATCTAAGTTATTATATGACTATGGGGTGGGGGAACATTTGACCCACAATGGGGAGATGGATCCACACAATACAATATAAGGGAATGAAAGGAAAATACAAGTTATAAACTACTAACTATATACCATGCCTAAAGCATACAAGTGACATGGCACTTCAAACAATATAAGCTAATTGAATGAATAAAAGTATAATGGATAACTTGGATGGTTTGAATCTCACATTCACATGTCAACGCAAAAATAACAAAAGTGGTTAGCATGCATTAACCAAATGTAATTATAATGAATATTAAAAATGCTACACAAATGGATGAAATGTCGGAATGATGAAATGGTATAATGATTATGGTGAGAATAATGGACATGCTAACACATCATATCAAATCAAAATATAATTTTCAATTTGGATCTAATAACCACAATCAAAGAATGAACAATTCAATTAAACTGGTATTAACCATGGGATGTGGAATTAACATGAAAACGTAAACAAATTAAATCCTAATCATGCATGTTAATGGAATTGAAAAAAATTAATATATGAAGGGATCGAAATCAAGAACTAACATGAACATCAATTTTTTTGGGGGCATTTTCAAGGTATTTAACAAACAATTAATATCTAGTCATGTTAAACTCTTAATTTAATCATGTTAAATTCTATATGAAAAATTACCTAAACTAACACAATTTGTTATCTCTAAACATAGAAAAAATAATTAAAGTTAATATAGTACAGAAAAAAATCAAATAAAATCTTGAAATGGACTAAAGGGCCAGGGGTTTCCAGTTCTGGAATGTGGTGCAGGAAAGCCTTTTCAGTGGGCTTGGGGCGCATGGCCCAACTGCTATTTGGCTTGGATGAAATAGGGGTGCATCAAGAGAAACAAAGGTGTCAAAAGGAATTCACATGGGCCTCAGGGAAAACATGGGCCCGAAAAGAAATCACATGAGGGGGAAAGGAGAGGCTCACGCACTCAGAAGGCATCAAATCTCAAATCCTCTCCATTAAATGCACATGGCCGAAAATGGACCTCTCCTCCGCCGCACCGGGATCTCCTCCGATGGCGGCGGAGAGCCAATCACGAAATTTACTACATCATCTTGTTCGTCTCAATGCACTCTACTCAAATCCAGTCCTAATTTCTTCTAAACTTCTCAACCATTAATCCCAATCGAAACAAAAATCTAAAGAAAACTAAATCCCACAAAGCGTAATCAAACTGAAGAGAGGCACCGATTTGAAGTTGGAATAGATCGGCATCGCAGGCTCTACATCATGGTGAGGAAATTGAAACACGAAGCATGAAAGTTTGTGAACCTACCTACGGACGGAGACAAAGACGAAGACCGACGAGGAGAACCTCCGCTCAGGTAATTATCGAATTTGTTAATCCTCCTCTCTCGAATTCTATCTCCTTCTTCTACAAATCTTCTTTAGCCTCTAGGTGTTGAATCACTATCACGACCCTCCTATAGTAGTCTTTTTTCTTCTTTCGTTCTTTAGATTCCATTTCTTCTTGTTGTGTTATTCGGTGCGTGATGTGCTACTAGAGATTGAGGGTTCAGAGAAGAGGTTAGAGGGAGTGAAAGATTGAGTTTTTTTTTGGATTGAAGGTTGGTATTAGATTGAGGGTTCATGTGGATTCGGTTCAGAGCAGATTGTGAAAGATGATAGTTGGATTCAGAAGCTTTGAGAGGTAAAGAGTGAAGGTGTTTGATGATTGAAGTCGGAATTTTAGTTGAATAAATTTAGAGGGATTGAGAGTGTTAGAGTGAGGGTGAAAAAAATGATTTGGATGAACAATTGAGAGGGTGAATTCCCCCAACCATAAGCAATGGTTGAAGTTGTTATTGATAGGTTGTTAGAAGGTTATGGGGATTGGTGAAATCAATTAGAAAAATGTATTTGTCATTGCTGAATTCGAGGGAGTTTGTTATGATTTTGTTAGGTAGTTATGGATCAATTATTTATGACTTGGTTTGGATCCCAATACAAAGTCTAGCTGGCAATGTTAATTTTATTGAGATGAATTTTGTGAATGTTAGGTTAGTGAATGGTTAAAGTTAGGTCGTGTAGTGTGTAGCGGGGTATTCGTTACCTTTAGATTTATTGACTAAATCAAAAGTAAATCATACAATTCGAGTCGCCACCGCACTTCTATTTATCCAAAGGAAAGGTTAGAAAGCGAACAAAAACCGAGAAGTTTTATCAAATCAAAAACTAATAAAAATGTCAGAGATCTGGGTAAGGGGGTTGGTTATGCAATGGGAAGGTTTTAAGCACCCAAAACATCCTTAGTACTCTAAGGGAGCCCTTTTTACAAATGTTTTAAGGTAGGTTGGTATTTGTGAAAATTATTTGTGCAAACATGAATGGGGAGATGAGAGAAGAATGTACAAGTTATTTACAATTTTGTGTTTGAATGGATAAACCTATTGCCTATGTACCATTTTAAAAAAAAGATTAGGATTGAAACCTCGTAGTTCGGGGTAAAAATCTCAAAAGAAGTTGGTGAATTGATTGGTCAAAATCCTTAAGGTCTCTTGTTATCAAAGGGAGAAAACTCAACCTAAAACCACAAATCCACCATGTGAGGAGAGCTTCAACATGCTAGTGAGGGGTTAACCCTATAATAAGCATGGAAGACTTATAGTCCATCACTAAGGATATAGGTGAGTATTATATCAACCTCTAGGATAACTCAAACCTAATAGCTAATGTTTTTGAAAAGCTTTGGCAAAAGTGGACATTGAAACCACAAAACAATTGAGTGAGTTGTATTTACAAATGAAAAGTATTCACAAAGTAAGGTCAAAGTTGTCTTAAGGATTCAATTCAAAATAAGTATTATGAAAAGAGTTTTGGAAAATCAAAAACATAGTGCTTAGGTTTCTAAATTTGAAAACAATGTTAATGTTTGCACAAAAGTTTGGCTTGGGTTAGAGTGGAGGGAAGAAGAAGAATGGCTAGATCCTAGACATGCAAAGATGAAGGAAGAGAAATAAAAACCACATGGAGTTCCCTTCTTGAGATCATAGTGATGATCCAAGTTGTTCCCTTTTCTTTGGAATTAGCAAGCAATAAGCAAATAACTCAAGCAATCAATCAAGCAATCAAGCTCCTAGGAATCTTCCAATTGACTTTTGTGTCTCTCACTTTGGATGCTCATGACAATGGTTCTTCTACTTGGAAAGTTTGGGATCCCTACCACATAAGAACACACACATCAAAAAGTTCCACAATGCAATAGAAAGAATGGACAAGGGGGAGTTTAGGATTAGATCCTTTCAAGTTCATCTTCAAGATTAAGCATTCTAAAGGCCAGAGGCCTAGTTGCTCTTTGACATTTTTCTTCTTTTATAGCATTCTAAAGGCATGAGGCCTAGTTGCTCTTTGACTCAATTTAGCATAGGTAAGGTCCTAAAATCTAAGTCCTTTGTCCATTTGCATTGGGTTCACATAAACAAAACAAACACAATAGTATATACACAATAATGTGCTCAAGTGAGCAAAAGGCAAATTACATTAACATAAACATGAGCTCAAGTGAGCAAAGAGCAAAAGCAAATGAATAATGAGCAAGAAATTAAATTGCATTAAAGTAAATTGCAAGCATTAAATGCTTGAATTAAAAGTTAGTCATTAGTAGTTAGTGTTAGTGTGCCATAAGGCAATTTAGCGCTATGTTAAGCAATCGTAAGTGGACTAATGTAGTAGTCACACCTATCTGAGGCCGATCAATAAAACTATAGGCAACAAACACAAGTTAGAGACCATGACTAGTAAGCCAAGCTCCTACAACTTGCCATGCCAAAAGAAAAAAAGAATGATCTTGTATTGATTTAGGTTTTTTGCTTGACCAAGAAGCAACCTATCTCTAATGCAAAGCCATTCACTTGATCTTTGATCAAGATGAATTAGTTTTGAATCAAAGAAGGTTAAGCCTCTCATATGTCAAGGCTAACCACCAACCATTAACTCATTGATCAAAAAGAAAAAAGAAGAAGAAGAAGAAGAATAAAAATGTACATGAATTGAAATTCAAATGAGATATCCAACACACATTGATCAAACATGAATAGAATCAAAGTCAATCAATGGTAAACATAAGCAAGACGAAGTTTAGAAGTCAAGAAACAAATAAAATATTTTTGGTATTTTTGAGAATTAAAATAATACTTGAATTAAAATAAACAAATAAAGGTCAAACTTCAAATCCATTTCAAATCAACTTGGAAAAGTCCAAATGGATCATCCTAAGTTCAACAAAGTCAAACAAGGTTTGACAAAAAATTTCAGCATTTTTGGAAACCAGAAACTATTTTTAAACAATTAAAAATGAATAAAAAATAACATAATTGAACTAAACTCTCAAATAAATTTTAAATCAATTTGGAAATTGATGAGAATATTTTTCATAGATTCATCATCATTCAAAGATGTTAAGAAAATATTTTTGCATTTTTTGAATATTGGAAACTATTTAAAATGAATTAAAAATAACCAGAAAAGAGAAAATTCACAAAAAATATTAAATGACATCATAAAAAATATTAAAAATCATTTTCAGAAACTAAAATTAAAAGTAAAAATAATGCAATTGGTCTCATATTTTTTGGATTTAAAATGAAAGAGTTATGAATTTTTGAAATAAAATGAAATAAATCAGAAATTAGGAAAAGCCTGGCGCGTTGGATCTTAATTCATTAAATGAGGTGGCACATCCTAAGGCCCTCATGCGCGCGCTCTTGGTGATCCAGAGTCAAAGGCGAAACACGTTGTATTTAAAATAGTCATAACATTAGAAGGCATAGATTCAATCTGGAAATCAAAACCAACGGTCCAGATGCAATCTGGCGTGGTGGACGGTGGTGTACACCACCGTCTTCTCCCGCTAGCTTCGGCCAGAGTTGCAGGTTATGAAAACCTCACCAAAACACACGATCCTCATATCATTGGAAATATGGGGTGATGTACATCACCCCTGTGCCATTGGTTTCTCCTCTAGACTCTTATAGAAAGAGAAATCAAAGATAGAAAATTATGGAGTTCAAACTGAACTTGATGGATTCGTGAAATTAAATACACAAATCAATTGCCTCTTATGAGAGGACTTCAGAAGAACCAACAAACACAAGAAATGATCAAGATCCAGTGAGATTCAAATGGAAAAAGTTTGAACAACAACCTTTAAAGTGCAGCTCTATGAGGCATGATCCCTCCCGATTCTTTGTTGCAGCTTGGTCTTGAGATTGAAATGAAGCTAGGCTAAGGAATTAGAGTTCAATAATCAACCAAGGAAGTTGAAAATTGAAACTGAAAAACTGAAGAGAAAATGCAAAATTCCTTTAGGTGAAGGGTGGGATTCCAATTCTGTAGAGTATTAGGCGCCTTAAGGTTGGTCATGGATGAAGCTGAGCACTTGTATTTATAGTGAAGCATGATGCAAGCAAGGTGAAATTCATGTATGCATGAAATGAGGGCCTCCATGCATGTGCCTGTACAAGCGCATGGGAGGCCCAAATGCAATTGGTTTAGCATGTTAATCATCAGCAAAATTAATTTGGACGTGCAGTTCTAATGGAAATGGCTTGTGCACAAAGTTCTCACATAGTTTCCATAAATGCACATAAATCTTCTCCTCTTCGAAAATGCACATTGCCAAATTGAAACATGGTCATGTGGGTAATGGTTGGAAAGGTCTTGACATGAGGAACAATTGTTATGTTGAACAAAAATCCATTTGGGATGGGGAAATTTATGAAAACAGGCCATGAAGTTCAATGTACAAAACATGTGTATGTGAATTTTGCCAAAATAGACCAACTTCGAGCCCTTCTGTTTCAATTATGAAAGCCTCTAATGACAACAGTTTCAACATAAAAGTTGTAGATCATTTTAAGAAAATCACTTTGGACTTAAAGTTTGCATCATTTGGATTTTTGATGTGAAAGTTATGGGCACTTGAAGTTGTACTTTTTCAAGATTCAATGGCTTTGGTCCAAAGTGACCTATAATGTTTTGTATTATCACATGTGTTTATTTTAGGATTATGAAAATTTGTTCAACATAACAAATGAAGTATACATCTTAAACTTTCCAACTCATTTGATCCCAACTCAAAATAATAAAATATGAGGGAGTTAGGTCCTTGGGAAGTTGACCCATGATTAGGGTATCAGTCAAAATGACCTATAATGTTTTGAAATGAATGATGACCTTCCAAGTTTCAAATGGATTTTTGATGAACATAAAAGTTGTTCATATGGTTCTTAAGAACATTGTTTCTCTTGGGGTAATATTCATTTGAGAAACACATCAAAAGTTAGGTCTCAGTGGATTCGAAATAGTCAGATGAATTGACTGATCAACTTTTCAAGTCCAAACTTCAAATCTTGATGAATTGATGATTGAGGACACTCACATAAGCTCAAATATGCATGAAATGATGAATTAAAGAACTTCCCTTGATTTTATTTGATCATGGGTTGAGGTTGCTTCATGAGCAAGGCACAGTTGATACATAGTTGGATTAGGGTTTCCTTGGGAAACAATCCTCAAGTCCTTTGGTTTGCTTTGATGAAATTGACAAATTGGGATACTTGGGAGGAATATATGGTGATTGAGAGCTTTGTGAACCATTGCCATGCTTGCTTTCAACTTGATTTGGCCACATCAATGAGCATAGGGGCCTCCTAGGAGCCTTGGATCTTATGATTGCTCAAGCTACAAAACAAAAGATGTTAGTGACATATTTTTATGCTTTTGGTTAGTAAACAAAATAAGGAAAGCAATAATATACAATTCAAGCATGCTTGGTGTAAGTCCCAACCCAAGGGTTAAGGAGCCAAGATGCTATGATCCTTGAGGCAAATGCAATGTGCAATGATATGATGCCATGAGGGATCTTAGGGTCAAAATTAGGGTCTTACAGATGCCCCTATTTAAGGTCATTCTAGCCGGAGAAGTGAAGCTTAAAATCTTCGTCTCGACGAGGTAGAATGGGCTTAAATAATAACAAAGAAACGAATTTTGGTCCCTAAGAGACCTCATGATGCAAATGTATGTATGCAAAAGGTAATACTCTGTGGGAATATATGTCCACAAAGAAAAAAAGAAATCATGAGAAACTGAAAATCCATACGAGTAATTCACTCATAAATGGGACAGAGACTCTGGGATTTTACTGGGGAATAAAATGCGTGAGCAGGTCACAACTTGAAATTTGCCGGGAGACACGAAGGGATCCCATGAAAATAAATCAATGGAAAGACATCGAGTTGACGCAAAGATGCATGTATTGGGGAATATGCCAATACAGCAAACCTATCCATAAAGGATACTTCGGATAAAAATCCGGACTCAGGTGGGGAAAATCCACTAAGGGACTTCGCTGGGAAAATCCATGAAGGACTCAGCTGAGGAAACAACAAATAAGGTATTACTGGTTACTCGGTAATAGGCTCAAAGAGACATGTGACCAAGACACCGGTATAAGGGTGAGAGAATCAACATGCTCATGGAGAATGAATATCTAAGACCGGTATAAGGGTGAGAGATATCAATAATCCAAAACATCTGTGGAAGACCTAAAAAGGTAAATCAACTCAGGAAAATCTGACTCCACAGGGGACAAAAGTTATAATAGGGAGCAGAAAGGAGGAACACCAGGGATACCGGTTACTGGGCATATAATAGGTGACCAACCTAGGAGTGAATTGGGGAATATTTCCAAGACACTCATCATCCGAAAGGATGGCTAAAAAATCAAACTCGATTACACGATAGGCATTCGATTCCATAAGGAAATACGAATCTTACTCAACTGGGGAAGAAAAAGACTTCGACTGAAGAGCGCATGAGATATATTATCTATTACCGTCAGAACATAGATAACATACTCACATGGAAGATTATCCACAACCGATTACTGGGTTAATAAAGGATAAATCGACCAAAAAGAAAGGACATCGGAATATCGACTACTGGGTATAAAATGATGGCCAATCAGGGGGGAGAAACAATCATTACCTAAACACGGGTGAATGAAAGATGACTCGCCGGGGATAAATTGCTTTATTTGAGCATTTATCCAAGAGAATATATCACCAGTTACTGGGTGGTATACTCAAAAGGTGAAGGAATATCATACTGAATATTGGATAAAGATAACCAACAAAGAGGGGATTACATCTACCGGTTACTGGGCAGAAAACCACAGAAGAGAGTAACCGTCACCGGTTAGGATGAACAAAAACAAGGTTAACTCTGCAAGGGGATAAAATGGGGTTTACAACTACCGGTTATTGGGTAGAAAACCACTGAAAAAGGACTTATAACTACCAGTTACTGGGTAGCAGGCCACAATGTCCGCTGAGGAGAAAATGAACAATTACTGCTTACTGAGCAATTGATCACCTGAACCACAGGGAAATGCAGGGGAAATAACAAGAGTAGTCAATCTAGGAACAAACTAGAGAGACACAATGAAACAAGACTCAACTCAATGAGGATATAATTAGGGGAGTAATTCCATCCCAATACATATTTTTAGGAGGAAACTGAAATAATAATCATCCACGAGGACATAACTCAGTGGGGAATATGGAAGAAAGGATGGACGCTTTCTGCCTATGGGGCTGACTCTATGTGGAGAGATCAGACACAAACATCTGCTTGGGGAAATATGTATCACCAAATAGCAGGAGATAACAAACAAAGATATATGGCTAAGAATGCTACATGAATATCTGAATGTTATAATTATGCATGTATATGCGTGGTTTATGCATGATTAGTACTAACAAATAGACATATCTAACACAAATAGGTCCAAGAATCAATTGGACAAACATCTGGTACTACATCTCAAAAGAGAAAAGCTAGGCCCACAGGAGAACACCCAATCTGGTGAAGGCAGCAAATACCAGGAAATACCGACATCTGCAGGGGATAAAGGCCAATGTTGAGGATCAAACGGAGTCGCTGCCGAGGACAAAGACTACTGCCAGGGGAATAAGCAGAGGATCACTGGGAATCAAAGAACGATGTTGGAAAATAACAAGGGATCACAATCACCAAGGCTAGGGATCTTCCAACAGAATGCAGAGATAAGGATAAGATCAGATCGAGAAGAAATCTACTCGGGCTCTTATCAGGGGATGATGTGGAAACTCTGTGGGGAACAACCACCAAACAGAAGCATATCAAACAACATTCACTTCAAATCACGGAAGGAAATATCTCTAATATGGGGAAGGAGAGACAGTCACTCCGCTGGGGGAAGGAATCAACACATCTTCCTCAGACGTTCCAACACCAAACTGAAATTAGGCAAAGCCTCAACTGGGGGGAAACTAAACACAGGTAAGATCCGCCGTAGAAGCAACTCTACTGGGGAAATTATCAAGGTGATGATATGAAACTTTGTGGGAAATAACCACCAAACAAAAGTTCCAAGAACCATCACATTTCATCGACTGTCGGAGAAACAAATCTATGCCGAGGAAAAGGGAAACATTGTTCCACTGGGGATAGAAAATAAACCTTTCCATCACCTGCTCTGCAAAGGGGAAACTGTAGGCGCTCAGCTGGGAATAACCTGCTGGTGACCAGACTGGGGAAGTCTATGATGAACAACCCTGCTGAGGATGAACAAAAGGCAAACCTGCCGGAGATTAATGTAGGCGAGTCCACAGGGGATAAGCTACAAACCAACTGCTCACAAAGAGAAATCCTGCTCACTCTGCAAGGGATTTCCAATTCGAACGAAGGAAAAACAACTTCTCCGAAAAGATAGCATGTCAATTTATCAATTTATAAGGGATTTTAGGTCAATCCACACAAGGGATGACAACCATATAATCGATAACACAAATGCTAGATCCAACCCCAACTGAGGAGCTAGAAGACTAAGACCAAACTCCAGACTCTCAGGGGATCTGGGTGATGCATAATCTTCTTCTGCGTTTGCGGAGGAGACGGCCTGACAGATGATGAAGAGGATAACAGATATGCTAGGAATATGAACAAATGTCTTACCCTTTTGGAAATCATACTATCCTTGGGAGAGCGCCGAATACGTCCTAATTATCCTTTTTAGTATTTGTGAAGGTTCACTTTGTTTAAAAACAACTTATGATTTATTCAAAACAATGATATTTATTAATTAAAACATGCAAACATTTGTTGAACAGAAACAAATAAGAGTGCAAAGAATTGGATAAAGGCTCAAATTTATTTGATGGAATGGTGGTCTGCAAATGGCAAGACTCCATGGATCTTTACAAATTTGAAATTGGTGATATATATTGAAAAAAGGCTACATTGAACATAATGACCATTTCTCCACCAACTATGAATCCAATGTATCTGAAGCTTCAGTTGACGATGACTGAGCAAAATTCTCTGACATAAGACGGTTGTAGAACAAAATCTTGTCAGGATGCAGTTACTTGCCAAATTCCTAATTTTTTCCTAGATTGCCCCAGGGTGAGGTACTCAATCTAGCGGGATATATATATATTCACTTTTTTTATGTCTCTAACTTTTGCCTGGATCGCCCTTTCGGATTTTCAATCCACCGAGACGCTCATTTTTGCCTAAGCCACCCTTTCGGGTTTTCAACTTAGCGAGCTATTCTGTTTTTATTTTAGGCGAAGTATTTCTTGACTGCATCTGAATTCACAGGACGAGTGAGATCCTCCCCATCAATAGTTGTAACTATCAAAGCACCGCCTGAAAAGGCTCTCTTAACAACATATGGACCTTCATAGTTTAGAGTCCACTTTCCCCTGGAATCGGGCGCGAAAGACAAGACTTTCTTGAGCACAAGGTCACCTTCTTGGAACACACGAGGCTTGACCTTCTTATCAAAGGCTTTCTTCATCCTTTGCTGATATAACTGACCATGGCACATGGCAGTCAATCTCTTCTCTTCTATTAAATTCAGCTGGTCATAACGACTCTGAACCCATTCAACCTCAGTCAACTTGGCTTCCATCAAGACTTTCATTGATGGAATCTCAACCTACACGGGGAGCACAACCTTCATGCCATAAACAAGAGAGAACGGGGTTGCCCCTGTTGAAGTGCAGACAGATGTACGATAGCTATGCAAAGCAAATGGCAGCATCTCATGCCAATCTTTGTACGTAACAACCATCTTCTGGATAATCTTCTTGATGTTCTTGTTAGCAGCTTCAACAACCACATTCATCTTGGGTCTATAAGGAGAAGAATTATGATGTGCTATCTTGAACTCGCTACACGGCTCTTTCATCATCTTGTTGTTCAAGTTAGATCCGTTATCAGTAATGATCTTATCTGGCACACAATAATGACATATGAGTTGATTCTTGATGAACTTCACAACCACCTGTCTGGTCACATTTGCATATGATTCCGCTTCAACCCACTTGGGGAAGTAATCAATTGCTACGAGAATAAACCTGTGACCATTGGACGCTTTTGGCTTTATCATGCCAATCATGTCAATTCCCCATATAGAGAAAGGCAATGGTGATGAAATCACATTCAGAAGTGTCGGGGGAATATGAATCTTATCCGCATAAATCTGACACTTATGGCATTTCTTCACATATTTGTAGCAGTCAGACTCCATTATCAGCCAATAGTAGCCTGCTCTCAACATCTTCTTTTCCATAACATGTCCATTAGAATGAGTACCAAATGAACCCTGATGGACTTCAGTCATCAACAGTTCTGCTTCGTGTCTATCCACGCATCTGAGCAGAACCATGTCAAAATTTCTCTTATAAAGCACATCACTATTGAGGTAGAAACTGCCAAACAATCTCCTCAAAGTCTTCTTATCTTTAACAGATGCCCTAGGCGGGTAAATCTGACTCTAAAGAAAACATTTGATGTCATAATACCATGGCTTATCATCTTTCACTTCTTCTACTGCAAATACATGAGCTGGTCTATCCAAGCGCATCACAGTAATATTGGGGACTTCATTCCAGAATTTGACCACAATCATAGAAGCAAGCGAAGCAAGAGCATCTGCCATCCGATTCTCATCTCGAGGAATATGATGGAAGTCAACCTCAGTAAAGAACGTTGAAATCCTCCTCGCATAATCTCTATATGGGATGAGGCCAGGCTGATTCGTCTCCCATTCCCCCTTAATCTGATTAACAACAAGGGCCGAATCACCATAAACATCAAGATGTTTGATCCTAAGATCAATACACTCTTCTAAACCCATAATACATGCCTCATACTCCTCCATATTAGTCGTGCATTTGAAAGTTAGCCTTCCTGTAAAAGGAAAATGTGTGCCATGAGGAGTAATAATCACTGCCCCAATACCATTTCCATATTGATTTACAACGCCATCAAACACCATGCTCCAACGGGAACCAGGCTCTGGCCCTTCATCGAGCGTAGGCTCATCACAATCTTTCATTTTCAAATACAGAATTTCCTCATTAGGGAAGTCGTACTAAACTGACTGATAATCCTCAATTGGTTGATGTGCTAGATGGTCAGCCAAAATACTACCTTTAATAGCCTTCCAAGCTCGAGACTCAATATCATACTCAGATAACAGCATCTGTCAACGGGCGATCCTCCCAGTTAAAGAAGGTTTCTCAAAAATATACTTGATTGGATCCATTTTGGATATCAACCATGTCGTATGAGTCAACATATACTGGCGTAAGCGCTTAGTAGCCCAAGCCAAAGCACAACATGTTTTCTCAAGCATTGAGTATCGAGACTCATAATCAGTGAACTTCTTACTCAGATAGTAGATGACATATTCTTTCTTCCTTGATTCATCTTGCTGACCAAGGACACACCCCATAAAGTCTTCAAGAACAGTCAGATACATAATCAAGGGTCTTCCTTCCACAAGCGGAGACAGAATCAGAGGCTCAGACAGATACTCTTTAATACTGTCAAAAGCTTTCTGGCAATCCTCGGTCCAATCATGACGCTGATCTTTCTGAAGGAGCTTGAATATAGGCGCACATGTGGCAGTCACGTGGGATATAAATCTGGAAATATAATTCAAACGGCCCAGAAAACCTCGGACTTGCTTCTCAGTTTTGGGCACAGGCATCTCTTGTATTGCTTTGACCTTGGCAGGATCAACCTCAATACCTCTTTCACTAACAATAAAGCCCAATAACTTGCCGGAACGGACTCCAAATGTACACTTTTTCGGATTCAGACGAAGCTTATACTTCCTCAAACGCTGAAAATGCTTCAACAAGTGCTCTACATGTTCAACTTCCGTTCTCGACTTTGCAATCATATTGTTAACATACACCTCGATCTTCTTGTGCATCATATCGTGAAACAAGGTAGTCATAGCGCGTTGATACGTGGCTCCGGCGTTCTTCAAACCGAAGAGCATCACTCGATAACAGAATGTTCCCCAAGGTGTGATGAATGTTGTCTTCTCCATATCCTCGGGTGCCATTTTAATCTGATTATAACCGGAAAATCCATCCATAAATGAGAAGACATTGAATTTAGTTGTATTATCTCCCAACATATCAATATGTGGTAAAGGAAAATCATCTTTCGGACTAGCTTTATTCAAGTCTCTATAGTCCACACACATTCGGACTTTTCCATCTTTCTTGGGCACGGGCACAATATTGGCCACCCGCTGAGGATATGTAGAAGTCACCAGGAACCCCACATCAATTTGCTTCTGAACTTCTTATTTGATCTTCACTACCATGTCAGGATGAGTTCTTCTGAGCTTCTGCTTTACAGGCACGCACTCAGGCTTCAAAGGCAGGAAATGTTGCACGATATCTGTATCCAGACCACGCATGTCTTCATATGACCAGGCAAAGACATCGACGTATTCTCGTAGCAACTCAATCAACCCCTTCTTTACAGACTCTTCAAGGAGTGCCCCAATCTTCACCTCTCGAACACAATCCTCAGACCCCAAGTTGACTGTTTCCAGATTCTCAAGATGTGGTTGAATGATCTTCTCTTCGTGCTCCAGTAGACGGGTAATCTCGTCAGGAATCTCTTCAACATCATCTTCTTTGGCCTCAAATACAGGGAACTCAAAGTTGGGAGATGGTGTTGGATCATTATGTTCAATGGGTTTGATCAGCCTGCATAATGATTTTGGATATAAAAGAGATTTTAGAATTCAAACAAAGAAAATCATTATGTAGATGAAAAGATTAATTTTATTCTATTTTTTTTTAGGATTTATGTGATCACCAATTTCATGCAAGAAGCAAAAAGTGAAAATAATTTGGAAAAACAAACATTTAACATGAATTTATTGAATGAATATCATTGTATTTATGGGCCAACAATGTCATCACTTCTCCTTTTGGCATGGGAGAAGGGTTTTTAAACAAAAAATGAACATTACGTGGACTTATGGACAACTGTTGGAACATCAACAACGACCCAATTATTGCAGACCCCTCCAGGGATGACAAAGTTGCCAGAATCTTCCTCTACATCATCTTCCACAACGGCAGCAGCTTCCTGGTCTTCAACCGTGTGGATGAAACCACCACTCTAAAATAGATCGTGCTTGTTGAAAGTGCCTGAAGAGTACCCTATGCCAGCCTGAGATTTATTGCCTTCCAGCTTGATCATTTGTCCTAACCCAGTAGTTGCACCATGCTCAATGGCCAACTTCGCATCATCGTAGGACGCAAATGAAGAAGTTCCTTTCTTAGAAGGCTCAACAATAAACAAGGCTTGGAACGTCGTCCTAACCTCATCCTCAGCATCAATATAAGAAAAAGAAGAAAGATGGCTAACCAAGAGAGCCTTTTCTCCCCCTACCACCACCAACTTTTTGTTCTTGACGAACTTCGACTTTTGGTGTAGGGTGGATGTCACGGCGCCTGCCTCGTGAATCCATGGTCTGCCCAACAAACAACTATATGATGAGTGGATATCCGTGACCTGAAAAATGATCTGGAAATCACTAGGTCCTATTTTGATTGGGTGTTCAACCTCTCCAATCACAATCTTGTGCGATCCATCAAAAGCATTGACGACCACTCCACTCTGCCTCATGGGAGGCCCCTGGTATGAAAGTTTAACCATAGTGGATTTTGGTAACACATTCAGTGATGATCAGTGTCTACCAGCACATTAGACATGGCATCATCCTTACAATTCATGGAGATGTGAAGTGCCAAATTGTGGTCTCTTCCCTCCTCGGGGAGATCGGCATCACAGAAGCTCAAATTGTTACAAGCAGTAATGTTTGCAACAATGCTATCAAATTACTCTATTGTGACGTCATGGTCTACATACGCGACGTCCAACACCTTCTGCAAAGCTTCACGGTGTGGCTCAGAGTTCATTAACAAAGATAGCACTGATATCTTTGAAGGCGTTTGTAGTAGCTGATCTACAACATTGTACTCACTCCTCTTGATGAGCCTTAGCATCTCATCACAGTCCTCTTTCATCATGCCATTTTGGCCAGCAGGGACAAGAGTTCTAACAGCAGCGACAAGTTTGTCAACAGCAAGTGCCAGATTCGGACAATTGGAAGAATTTCCCACAGGGCGGGTAGCACTATCAACAATATCAACCCTTCTGGTGTCAGACTGGGGTTTCGGCGGCGCCGAGAAAACACGACCACTGCGGGTCAATCCACTGACGTCATCAATATTCACAACATAAGTGGAGGGTAGGGGCACCTCCTTCCCATCTTCTAATGCAACCGCATTATAACGATAGGGAACGACTTTGTTGGAAGAGTACGGAACAGGGCCAACTGGCTTAATTATGAGAGAGGGAGAAGACTTTTGCTTGTTGCCATCGTATCAGACGACAACAAGCTCAGATATCCTGAATACAGTGGATATCACATTAACTTCATCATCCTCATCACGATTCTGAAGTATCTCTACTACACCCTGATCCAACATTTCTTGGATGTCTTTTCTAACTTAATGACATCCTCTTTCATTGACAGTGAAAACACGACAACTATCATGGTCATGCTCGTAGTGACTGTATTCACACAACAGTCTGTGCATCTCGACCAAGGATTGTCGAATATGGCTGACATATCGTACCTTGTATTTTCCAGGGCAACCCTGAACCATATTAACAACATATTTCCCATTCTCGGGCAATGGGTTCTTCTTGACATTAGGACCTACGTCCTCAAAAAAAAATATACCGCTTCTAACAAGGTCTTGAACCTTGGTCTTCAACGGGTAGCAATTCTCCACATCATGTCCAGGAGCACCAGAATGATAAACACAGTGAAGCTCATGCTTATACCACCACTGAGGGTTGGTAGGTATAGCATGTGGGTCGCGTGGAGTGATTAATTTCCTTTCAATTAAAGAAGGATATAGCTCTGCATAGGTCATCGGAATAGGATCAAAAGTGACCCTTTTCCTATCATAGCTTGTACCGGTCTGATTGTTATTTCAAGGCTGGTAGGTATGTTGTTGAGGACGGTGCTGTTGTTCCTGATACTGTTGATGTTGCTGTTGCTGGTTTTGATTATGATGCTGATATTGCTGATTTTCTCTGAAAACAGGTGCTATATGAGCCACCTGGTGCTGATTAGTAGCCGAACGCGCAGTCTTCCTCTTCAAAGAGGGTCTTCTTGGTTTAATATGGGAGGAAACAACATGTGCCTCACCATCTTTCTTCTTCGCAAACGCCCCATAACGTTTGGCAGAAAAGCCTTCTTCTTTAGTCAGGCGCCCTTCCCTGACTCCTTCCTCTAGACGCATCCCCATGTTCACCATCTCGGTGAAGTCAGAAGGAGCGCTAGCAATCATCCGCTCATAACAGAATGAACTCAAGGTCTTCATAAAGATCTTGTTCATTTCCTTCTCTTCTAGGAGAGGCACGATTTGTGCAGCCAATTCTCGCCACCTCTGGGCGTACTCCTTAAAAGTTTCCTTATCCTTCTGGGACATGACCCTCAGTTGGTCCCTATCGGGATTCATATCAACGTTGTATTTGTATTGCTTGACGAAGGCTTCGCCAAGGTCGTTGAAGGAGCGGATGTTCGTGTTGTCCAAACCCATGTACCATCTCATTGCGGCACCGGAAAAGCTATCCTGGAAATAATGGATTAGGAGTTGATCATTGTCGGTCTGAGTCGACATTTTGTGTGCATACATAACCAGATGGCTGAGCGGGCAAGTGTTTCCTTTGTACTTTTCAAAGTCAGGCACTTTGAACTTGACAGGAATCTTGACATTAGGCACTAAATAGAGCTCAGCAGCAGATTTGCCAAATAGGTCCTTCCCTCTGAGAGTTTTGAGTTCCTTGTGCAGCTCAAGGAATTGATCGTTCATAGCATCCATTTTCTCATACACGTCTGGGCCCTCAGATGGCTCAGAGTGATAAATTGTGTCATCTACTCTCGGTAAAGTATGCACGACTGGAGGTGGCACGGCAAGGACCGGGCTAGATGCCGACAAAGAAGCAAAAGTAGGGGTGATACCCTCTGGAACAAAATTGGCAGGCATCCCCCAGGGAAACCCGACTGGCATAGCAGTCGGTGCAAAGTGGGCACTGGAAGCAGACATGGTTGAGGAAGCAATCTCAGAAATGACTGTCCTCTGGGGAGGAGTTGAAGGCGTTGGAGAAGACTGGCTTTGGGCGGCCAAGAAAGACTCCATCAGGGCAATCAATCTTGCCACTTCCTCCTTCAATTCTCTGTTCTCTTGTTCTAGGTGATCCATTAGCTTTGATGAGTTGGCTCGGGTGTAGTACTGGTGCGTCAACTTGTCTTCAAAATAATCGAAGAACACGGAGTTAGACCACTGAACAAGAAGCCTGGAACAAAACCTGCTTATGCACATGATGCATGCAATGCTTGTGCATATGATTTATTATTATTATTATTTTATTTTATTTAATCAGAGTAACTTTAGAGTCCTATTTGAAAATATTTTAGAAAAATTAATCATTTAAACATATACGGAAATATCATATCAATAATATCTGGAAAATATTTTTACACCAAAGAAGTACAGTCTTGGTAACCAAATACAATACAAGAGAGAAGGAAAAATAACATCCTATGGAACCCTAGAAACAATCATCCAAAGCTCTCGAGACCGGAAGATAAGCCACACGAAGCCTCTTCACCTCTCTCTCATAGACTGCTTCCATATCCGCCTTCTCCTTGGCGAGTTGATCGTACTTCCTCTTCCAAAACCTGGAAGACTGAGGAATAAGAGAAGTCACCACATCATCAGGATCGTCAATAACTTGATGCTCAAGAAACTCTATCAAAGCATCCTTATCTCTAAGCTGCTGAAGTAGCTCCTCTCGCTCACGGACCCAAGCACGCGAACGGTCTTCGTCTCTCAACTCCTCTACTCCTTGGTCAGGGAGGGTTGAAGGCCCAGCCACAACCATAGGTATAGGTCTCGGGTAGTCATAAGGCATAAGGTACTTAGAATCTCTCCTCCTCACCCACGAGGTATAGGGTTCCAAAGCAATACAATTCTTCGGACCAAGCTCTTTCCTTCCCTTCCTAACAATATGTTATTAGGTTCATTAGGGCGCGGACCATCCTGCCCTTCAAGTTTTGGGGATCTTTACCCTCTTGAAAGAACACACCTTCTAACAGAATGTGAAATTCTAGTTATCAGACTTTAGATGTCACACGGGTTGTTATGACATCCAATTCTGCACAGACAAGAATTATGCAGAACTTAAAAGTAAGTGCAGTAAATAACACAAGTAATTGTTTACCCAGTTCAGTCCAACATGACCTACATATGGGGGCTACCAAGCCAGGAAGGAAATCCATTATCAGTAGTATTAATTCAAAGCTAAACTCACCCGTTTACAACTCTTCACTTAATCCCTACCCAATGCAATTTCAATCTTACTCTAAGATCAGAGTTCCTACTCACTCCCCCTCAATCACCTCAGTGATTACTACCTTTAATCAATATTAAAGACAATTTTGAAGTCACACTTCAAACAACTCTTGATTGTGCTTAACAGCTTTAATCAAGATACACAGCACTCACGCTTAAAAGCTTTGAGCGACACAACACTTACACCTCAATGAACACCGTATGCCAAAGCAATCATCTACGTGATAATGACTTGGCTTACAAGATATGTCTAATACAAGACTCACAAAAATACAGTAGTGAAGTATGATGGACACACTAAATTTTCACGCCTCAAAATCCTCAGTTCTGAATGAAGGAACGACTTCCTTTTATATTGCAGTACTTGGGCCTTTGCACTTGTATTCTCCTGAATTTAAGGTCACGCGAGTTCCCCTAAATTCCACATCTAGGTTACTAACAAATAGGCTATTTGTTAGGTTCATTAAATGTAGCTTGGTTGTTGATTTCCTGGATTTTCTCTCAGCTGTTAAATCCCTGAAGAATAGCCTGAGAAAAAGCTGAAACAGAAAACTGAACAACCTATAATATAGCATATGCTGTCAGGAATGAATGTCACGACATTCAGCTTGACATCAAGGATCATATGCTAAGTCTGTTTTTCCAGAAAACAGACTGTACAATTTTGCTGACCTGTATATGACCAAAATGACCATACTACAGTAACAGCTTACATTAATAAATGTCAAAGTATCCAATTTGACATTTACACATTTGGCCTTAAGTCAGTTATGTTATCCTCTTGAAGAACAGACTAAGAAACATGCTGAAGTATAGCAGAACACCACTCTGTCTATTGTTCAGTATATGCTGTCAATGATGAATGTCATAACATCCAGTTTGACATTCAGTCAGTAGGCCTTATGCCAGGTCTGGTATTTCCTTGATAACCAGACTGGAAATAAATACTAAGTTCTAACAGAACACCAGCTGTTCTATTCCTTAGTATCTGCTGACAGGGATGAATGTCACAACCTCTAGTTTGACATTCAATAAATCCTGTATTAGCTAATCCTGCAGTAACTACTCAAGTGTGTCATGACATCAGTCAAGACATCAGAGTACAGTTAGATATTCTAACCTACAGTGCAGTCACATATACACACCATGTCATGACATCAGTCAAGACATTAGAATCCAGCTAGTGTTTTACCATATAATGCTGCCAATTAAACACCTACAAACTCCCCCTTTGGCAAATTTTTGGCTAAAACACTTTGATCCCCATAACAGAGTTCATAGCAGCGGAATCACACATCTAGCAGGAAATAGACCTAGCTAATACACTCAGAGTGGCAGCACACTCACACACATGGAAGTTAAATAAAACTTCACATAACAGCACACATACAGAAGTTAAATAAAAACTTCTAATTGCAGCACACATCCACAACACACCTACAGAGGTACAGAAGTTAAATAAAAACTTCAACACACATCAGCTGCAGGGGAGGGAATCTTCGAGTCTGTCATGAAAGTCTGTTTTAACAGACCAATCTGTTGTCTGGGGTATCACCTGTTACTCCCCCTTTTTGTCAAAAATGTTGCCAAAGCCAACAACATAAACAGAAAAAATGACAGAATTACAGACTTGGTTTTACTTCATAGTTTCAACCAAGTTAGCACCCACTTGATCTTGCTTCACAGCTTTGATCAAGTAATCACCCACTTTTGCTTTATTGTAGGTACAGCCATATCAGATGCCATGACTTTGTTTCTGACATCCAGAACCACTCCTGCATGAACAACATCCTTGAATTCCTGCAGGTGCATAGGCCTTCTCACGTTAGGGTGTCTCCTTACCCTCTTGTTGCCACACTTGTTGCAAGTGGCATAGCTATGATCTGTTGACCTATCAGAGCATAGTTCCAATTGTTTAATAGGCAGAGATATTAAACAATACATCCCAAACATCAGTGGTTGCTATAAGTTCTCAGAGAGACATATTCCCAGTTTGCCCCTTAAGTTTTCAAACTGAGTAGCATCCAGAGCCTTTGTAAATATGTCAGCCAGTTGAAGTTCAGTGGCTACATGTTCCAAGGTGATCACCTTGTCTTCCACCAGATCTCTGATGAAGTGATGTCTAATGTCAATATGCTTGGTCCTGCTGTGTTGGATGGGATTCTTGGAAATATTGATGGCACTGAGATTATCACAGAACAATGTCATGACATTTTGAGTGACATTGTACTCAGTGAGCATCTGTTTCATCCAAACCAGTTGGGAACAACTGCTTCCAGCAGCTATGTATTCAGCCTCTGCAATGGACAGAGATACACAATTCTGCTTCTTGCTGAACCAAGATATGAGATTGTCTCCCAAGAAGAAACATCCTCCTGATGTGCTTTTTCTGTCATCAGCACTCCCAGCCCAGTCAGCATCACAGTACCCAGATAGGACAGGCTCAGACCCATGTGAGTACAGCATCCCATAGTCACAAGTCCCATTGATGTACTTGAGAATCCTTTTGACTTGATTCAAGTGGCTCACTTTAGGCTCTGCTTGGTATCTAACACACACTCCAACTGCATAAGAAATGTCAGGTCTACTTGCAGTTAGGTATAGTAGACTGCCTATCATGCTTCTATACAAGCATTGATCAACACTAGGCCCTCCATCATCTTTGGTTAACTTCAGATGAGTAGGAGCAGGAGTCCTCTTGTGCCTAGCATTATCCATACCAAACTTCTTAACTATGTTTTTGGCATACTTGCTTTGGGAGAGAAACATAGAGTCCTCCATTTGGTTGACTTGCATTCCAAGAAAGTAGGTTAGTTCCCCAACCAGACTCATTTCAAACTCAGATTGCATTTGTTGAACAAAATGTGTTACCATTTGTTCTGACATACCACCAAAGACTATATCATCCACATAGATTTGAGCAATCATGATTTTGCCGTCTTCATCCTTCACAAACAAGGTTTTATCTATTCCACCTTTTCTGTATCCATTTGAGGTCAGAAATTCGGTCAACCTTTCATACCATGCTCTAGGTGCTTGCTTCAACCCATACAAGGCTTTCCTCAACTTGTATACATGCTTAGGTTGGTTAGGATCACAGAACCCTTTAGGTTGTTCCACATAGACTTCTTCATTCAAGTAGCCATTCAAGAATGCACTCTTCACATCCATTTGGAACAGTTTAAACTTCAGAATGCATGTTATACCTAACACCAATCTGATGGACTCAAGCCTAGCCACAGGAGCAAACGTCTCATCAAAATCAACCCCTTCAACTTGAGTGTATCCTTGAGCTACTAGTCTTGCTTTATTCCTAGTAATTACTCCTTTCTCATCAGACTTGTTTTTGTAGATCCACTTGGTACCAATGATGTTGGTCCCTTCAGGTCTTGGAACTAGCTCTCATACTTCATTCCTTTTGAACTGCTCAAGTTCCTCTTGCATGGCATTGATCCAGTATTCGTCAGTCAGGGCTTCTTTCACATTCTTGGGTTCAACCTTGGAAACAAAACAGGAATTTGAGCTTATTCCCCTTGACCTGGTAGTCACACCACTATTGGGATCCCCTATGATAAGATCCTTAGGGTGGTCTTTCTGAATTCTGATAGATGTCATTTTGGTGGTTGCATCTATTTCACATTCAGGAGGAGGTTCTTGTACTTCTTCAGACTTGACTGGAATGTCTGTTGAACTGTCAGGGAATGTTGCAACATCCTCTATGACGTCGATTCCTTCCTCTTTATCATCCACAATAACATTTATGGATTCCATCAGGACATTGGTCCTGTAGTTGAACACTCTGTACGCCCTGCTGTTAGTGGAGTATCCTAGAAATATACCTTCATCACTTTTGGGATCCAGTTTCCTTCTCTGTTCACGATCTGTGAGAATGTAGCATTTACTTCCAAAGATATGAAAGTACTTCACAGTGGGTTTTCTGCCTTTCCATATTTCATACAGAGTGGAGGAGGTTCCTTTTCTCAAGGTGACTCTGTTGTGAACATAGCACGCGGTATTCATAGCTTCAGCCCAAAAGTGCATAGGGAGCTTCTTTGCATGAATCATAGCTCTGACAGATTCTTGGATAGTTCTATTTTTCCTTTCAACTATCCCATTTTGCTGGGGAGTTATAGGGGAAGAGAATTCATGACTTATTCCTTCAGACGAGCAAAACTCATCAAACTTGGAATTCTTGAATTCCGTACCATGATCACTCCTAATTCGGACAACATAGCTGTCCTTTTCCCTTTGAAGTCTGATGCACAGGTCTTTGAAGACATCAAATGTATCTGACTTCTCTCTGATGAAACTTATCCATGTGTATCTGGAATGGTCATCAACCACCACGTATGCATATCTCTTTCCCCCCAGACTTTCAACCTGCATAGGTCCCATTAAGTCCATGTGCAACAGTTCCAGAACTCTGGAAGTAGTAGGATGTCCCAGCTTCGGATGTGACATCTTGGTTTGCTTGCCCACCTGGCATTCTCCACAGACTCTTCCTTCATCAATAAGCAGCTTTGGAATTCCTCTGACTGCTTCCTTGGATATTGTCATACCCCAAAATTTGCCCATTAATATTTCAAGACATTTTTCAGGGCACTCCGACTCATTTTTATGACACTGATCTTAAAGGAACAAAGGTCCAGCTCACGAGTGGCCCAATCCAGAAAATGGCCCAAACTGGCCTGCTCGCTAGGCGAGCAAATCCTTCGCCTAGCGAACGTTCGCTGCACGCTCGCCTAGCGAACGTTCGCTACACACTCGCCTAGCGAACATTAGCTACACGCTCGCCTAGCGAACATTCGCTACACGCTCGCCTAGCGAAGCTGGCAGATAACAGAAAATTCTGGGCTTCACTCTGAGCCCATTAGGTCATGAAAAAAAGGCATTATAAATACCACAACTCCAGTCAGAAAAAGAGAGGACGAAAAAGGACGAAAGGAGGACCCTAGCAAGCAAACCCTAGCGCTCACAGACGGAAAACCCTGGAGGCTAACCCTGAGAATTCCGAGTAACCCTAAAGGAAACCCTGAAGGAAAAGTCGGCGGCAGCAAGGTCACTTCCGCTCAATTCGATCCGATCGGCCAATTCAAGGTTACAATTCGATTACAAACAGGTTGGCATTGCTATTACTACCTTATGTTCTTAATTTTCACATGGTATCATGATTGAATTTATGAAACTATCTTAAGTTTTACATATGAATTTAAGTATGCATGAACATCTGAATGTCTAACCACATAATCTCTGTAATGAATGCTATAAGGTGTGAAGCTTGCTGCCATTATATCGTTATTAAAACCGGAATCTGCAGCCGCTCGCTAGCACATCGCTAAGCGAGCATGCAACGAGTGTTCGCTAAGACTTCGCTAGGCGAAGCAGGAGCGAACGCGACAGCAGCCGACTTTTCTGTTCTGACTTTTGCCCACCTGTCATGTTTTTATCATAGCCATGCATTGTTTATCTGACCCTACTGCTGTTCTGGTTTCTTTTGTGGTGTAATTCTCGATTGCACCCTGATTTGGTATTCTGACATGTTTGCTGAGTTTTGCAAAGGTTCACACATCGCCGAGAAAGCTAGCTAGATAGGTATTCCACTTTATTTGTGGGATGCCCTTTGTGGAGTTTCACCCTAAATTACCTAATTAATTTTAATGTATTAATTTTAATGTATTAATTTTAATGTGGAGATCCACCCTCAATTACGTAGCTGATTTTAATGTATTGATTTTAATGTGGAGATTCATCCTAATTGCCTAATTGATTGTAAAATACGGCCTTTAAATATGTGATCTTGGACCTCTCTTTGCTGCCCTACGGTATTACGGTATAACGGTTGTGTCCCGCGAATGTAGGGATACACTTAGCAAAGACCCTTCAGTTAAATCATCATAAAATAAATCATGGTCCCTCGGATGTTGCCTTCGAAAATACGATTTTGTCCCTCGATGACCCTTCGGTGTAGCCTACGGTTAAATGATGATCGTCCCTTCGAATGCTAAGGTATCCTTACAACTGTTGCCTTCAATGACCTATGATGACCCTACAATGACCCTTTTACATCCAAAGGATAAAACTACTTACTTCTCAATAGTAAGGACAGTTTTACCCTCATAAGGATAGGAAATGCCCATAACGACCTTAGGAAGGTATAACTCTCAATTACTGGATCATAACCTAAAACATTTTCCACCCCTCACACTTTGCAAGTCCTAGAAAATCACCACTTGGTATACATTCATACTAGAATCATTACCAAGTTATATTTTTCTAAACTGTTTTTCAAAATCAAACGAGATAAATACTTTGTATACATTCATACGAGAATCATTACAAAGTTAAACTCTCTTTTCGAAACATTTTTAAACAATTCACCAACACTTTTCAGACAAAAATATAAGTGATCCAGCAATTAAGAGCCCATGGATAACCATGGATACAAAGGGTGCTAATACCTTCCCTTTGTATAATGTACCTCCCGAACCCAAAATCTATTGATGTCTTTCCTGTTCTTTTCCACCTTTCCTTATTGGATAAAAGAAAAGTCGGTGGCGACTCTTGCTATCCGCGACATTGCGATAAAAAGCAAAATACCCCATGTCAGTTCACCGTATGACAGAACTGGCGACTCTACTGGGGATGATTACAAGAGAGGTTACCTTAAAAAACAAGATCACTTATTCAAATTGTCTGATTTACTTTTAAGGGATTGCTTGGGTATTTTTATGCTTGAGTGAAAGATCCTACACCCGGATCTAGTGTACCTTAGGTAAGTAGCAAGAGATCATCGCGACTATCCGGCGTATACTGGAATGGTCAAAATGATGGCTACGGTTAATGTGACACTTTGGATGTCCTGATGTTCCTCATGTTTACTTGAGGAAAAATTTGGCTCCCGCGTGGTGTCATCAAAGCATTAACCAGACCTTTAGAACCCTAATTGACTCATCCTAGCCATTAGAAAGTAGTGAGATAACTGACTTCGGTTCCGACTGAGGTTGGTTGAGACTCGATACTACACTCTTTGAGATTGGACTTTAGGGAAGCTTCGGTCAACCACTTGGTGTTGCACTGAAGTGGACTTAAAGGAAGGTCAATGATTTGAGATCCTTCTAGAACCCGGTTACTATTCTAGGACAGGTTGAACCAACCAAACTTCAGTGGGGAGGGTACTTACCTATGGAACTCATGCAAGCCTTAAAACCTAGGAATGATTGTGGTGTGACTTGTTTGTGCTTGTTACTTACTTAACATCATAACATCATAACATCATGACATCATGGAATTGTACTAACCATTTCAAGGACTTTAAACATTGAAAACATTTCATACATTGCATATCATAACATCACATTGCATAACAGGTACTCTAAAGGGATCAATGTTCTCATGGTTTTCCTCCAAACAGAAAAATGGACCTCGAACAAACTGTCAAAGATCTCCAGACTCAGAATGCTCAATTCAAGGAGATGATGCTGAGCTTATCCAAGGGGCAGGAAGAACTGAAGGCTCTCTTGCTCGAGAAGAAGAAAGACCCGAAACCTGTGAGTTACATTAACCTGGGAAGGAGGCGTAAGGGACAGGCTGCAGGAGTCAAGATTAGAATTCCGAAGGATCAAGAAGAAGAGACAGAGAATGATTCGGAGGAGAAGAATGTTGATCTCTTCAACCATGAGGACGACGATGAAGATTATGAAAATGAACAGTACTCTCCAAAAGATGATAAGTATAACTTGCTGGAAGAACGCATGCTAGCTATGGAGGGTCGAAAGGCGCCCGGTCTGGATTTCGAAAGCTTGGGACTGGTCTCTGATGTGGTCATTCCTCGCAAATTCAAGATCCCCACTTTCACTATATACGATGGGGCATCTTGTCCTCAGATGCATCTGAGAGCTTATGTGAGAAAGATTCAACCGTATACCACTAATAGGAAACTATGGATCCATTTCTTCCAAGAGAGTCTGTCTGGCACACAGTTAGAATGGTACTATCAACTCGAGAGCTCTGACATCCACACCTGGACTGACTTAGCGACAGCTTTCTACAAGCATTACCAGTATAATTCTGAATTAGCACCTACTCGGTTACAGTTGCAGAATATGACTATGGGATCTAAAGAAAGCTTCAAAGAATATGCTCAAAAATGGAGAGATTTGACTAGCAGAGTCAAACCTCCTCTGACTGACAGAGAGTTAGTGGACATGTTCATGAGCACACTGACTGGCCCATTCTACAGCCATCTATTGAGGAGTTCCTCATTGGGTTTCACTGAGCTTATATTAACAGGTGAACATGTTGAAAGCGGCGTTCGAAGTGGAAAGATACAGGCGGCTACCTATGATCCTCCGGAGACTCCTAATGTCATCCCTGCTCCTCTGCCTAATCATGACGAGACTGTTAATGCTGTAGAAGATGCTGATAGAGATTGCGACCTGGATAGCTGGATTTTCCCAACAATTGGTGACAGACTCAATAATTGGAAAGCTGAAGACACTATCCCGATTTCCTTTAGTCAGGAGTAATTGTTATTGCTATTTTAAGCATTGTGTCTATGCCCGGGGCACAATAGCTAATTTTTCAAGGGTTTTGTCATTTTCATAAGCATATTCACATTCAATGAATCAATGGACTTTTGCATTCAAATATTGCGCTCTTTATCTTTCCTGTCATTTTTTAAACAAAGCTATGTATTCTTACACACACTCACGTAACAAATTACCGATCCATGTCCACTCTGGATCCTATTGATAGTAATTCTGCTACTGTTCATTATGACTTTGAAAATCCGATCTACCAAGCCGAGGATGGAAGTGAGGAAGATTGTGAAGTACCTGAGAACTTGCCAGACTACTGCAAGAAGAAAGGACTATTCAGCCGCATGAGGCATCGATCGAAATTGTGAATCTGGACCACGTCGCCCGATTTAGCTCCCATTTGACTGCTACTTGCAAATCCATCTTCAAATTACTGAGACAAAATCAAGAAGTATCTCCAAGAACCTCCAATTCTGATGCCACCAATTGAAGGAGGACCTTTAATCATGTATTTAACCGTGTTAGAAAATTCAATAGGGTGTGCTGGGGAAACGTGACGAGTCTGGTCGAAAAGAGCATGTAATATACCACCTTAGCAAAAAGGTACCGACTGTGAAACAAGATACTCACAACTCGAGAAAGCTTCCTATGCTTTGGCTTAGGCTGCTCGCCGACTAAGACAGTATATGTTGAACCATACCGCTTTATTGATTTCTAAGATGGATTCTATCAAATATCTATTTGAGAAACCTGCTGTCTCCTGAAAGAGCTATCACTGATAATGGGACTAATCTGAACAACAAGATGATTACTGAACTCTGCACGCAGTTCAGAATAAAACACCATAATTCCGAAGTGGCGACTTGGTAATAAAGCGTATCATTCTACCACAAGGTGATTCTAGAGGCAAATGGACTCCCACATACGAAGGGCCATTTGTAGCTAAGAAGGTATTCTCTGGTGGAGCCATGATGCTTGCTACAACGGATGACGAAGAGTCCCCGCATCCCGTGAACACGGACATAGTTAAAAAATACTACGCATGTACACCCGGCAAGTCGAAAACCTGAAAAGGCGGCTTGGGCAAAAAAAGGGTATCCTGGTGGACTGAAAACCTGAAAAGGCAGTCCAGGCAAAAATTAGGGATAAAAGCGTATGACTATGCCCCGTTCTCGGTCAGCGTCACCCAAGTCAAAGGAACTGAACAAGTCAATCACTTCTATCCGACAGCAGGAGATGAGAGGCTTGAAGACATAATGACAGTAGTGGAATTAAAATCAACAGGACTGTTTCTGCATAGCTTTCTCTTTGTTTCCTTAACAATTTCCTCTTACTAGGATTTCTGTCTCCTTGTACACAAACTGCTTGTTTATAGGCCCTCTTTCAAAATCAATACAATTTCATTTCCAAAAAGATGCTTTTGTTTTACCTTCTCTGTTTTGTTTGCGTAAACGTCCATTGATTTAACTTGAATTGATATATGCATTTGAATATGATCAATGTTTATCAAAATACATGCATAAAACGGAAATAGCAATTACAAAAGACTTCAGGGTCGAGGATAAGGTCTAACCATGCTTTCCAACAAGTCCGGTTACAAATCCTTTCCCCAACAAAAACCAGCTATTTCCCAGAAGAGGTCGGCATCACCAGACAGACTGGTCATCTCTTCCATCTCCAGCCAGGCTCTGTTGAGTGTTTCTACCATCAGACAGAAACCAAATACCCCCAGCTGAGAAAGGGTCATCAATACAAATACCTTCGACCAGAAGACTGAGATTTATTTCCCCAGTAGAGTCCCCTGGAAGAACTTTTCAGACGCCTAATCCATTCATTACATCATTTCACAGCATACGCATGCATACATCGTTCGCAGTTATTTTCGAAAGCATAAAACATCTCATGCATCATGACATGGCATGAAGCTAACTTTATTTTTCAGGTTAATTATTCCCCTGATACAGTCAAAACAAAGGTCCATTCAGACGGACATCCTCATCAATTACGTTCAGGATTCAACTACATCTTTTAGATATACTCCATGTCAACATTCATTCTGACATCCTCCTAACGATGGCATCTATAAGCCCATCCCAGACATTTATTGCAAATACAACATATACAAATACTATTAGATATAGCCTAGCGTACGGTTCATTCTGATTCATCTCAACATATGACTCTTTCAACTCAGATGCGATCTAACGTACGATCCATTCCGACCTTCAACAACTCCAATACGGTCTAGCATACGACCCATTTGGACCTTCAAGGCCTCAAATGCTACCTAGCGTACGGTACATTCTGAAGTGTAGTCTGGCGTATGACTACCCCCTTCATCATCAGGTACAGCCTAACGGACGGCTCAGTCTACAACTCAGATACGATCTAGCATACGATCCATTCTGATCCTTCACCCCCAGTAACGATACAGCCTAACGGACGGCTCGCTCCGCAACTCAGATACGATCTAGCATACGATCCATTTTGATCCTTTATCCCCAGCAGTGTATGACTCATTCGGATTCTTACCTCATTTTGATTCGGCACAACATATTACTCCTCCAACAATACGGTCTAGCGTACGACCCATTCGGATCTTCATTCCTCAGATACTACCTAGCGTACGGTACATCCCGAGGTGTAGTCTAGCGTACGACTACTTGTCGTCAGATACAGCCTAACAGACGGCCCATTCTGCAACTCAGATACGATCTAGCGTATGATCCATTCTGATCTGTTATCCCCAGCGGCGTATGACCCATTCTAACTCCCCAGTGAAGTCGACGGCCTAATGAATGACTCACTATACGGTCTAGCGTATGACCCAGTGACACCCATGACTTCAGATATCTTCTAACGTACGACGTACTCTGAAGCTCTCATCATCAAACTTCCTAGATGGCATCTTTAAACCCATCTCCATCAAGACTAACTAATTGACAAGTGCAAATTTTTGGGGCATCCTAAGTGTTCAATAATCTTCCACCTCCAGACCACGAATGGCGTACATACCATTCTGACTCTCTCGGTTCAAGAATATTGAACAGGGGCAGCTGTCATACCCCAAAATTTGCCCATTAATATTTCAAGACATTTTTCAGGGCACTCCGACTCATTTTTATGACACTGATCTTAAAGGAACAAAGGCCCAGCTCACGAGTGGCCCAATCCAGAAAATGGCCCAAACTGGCCTGCTCGCTAGGCGAGCAAATCCTTCGCCTAGCGAATGTTCGCTGCACGCTCACCTAGCGAACGTTCGCTACACGCTCGCCTAGCGAAGTTGGCAGATAACAGAAAATTCTGGGCTTCACCCTGAGCCCATTAGGTCATGAAAAAAAGGCATTATAAATACCACAACTCCAGTCAGAAAAAGAGAGGACGAAAAAGGACGAAAGGAGGACCCTAGCAAGCAAACCCTAGCGCTCACAGACGGAAAACCCTGGAGGCTAACCCTGAGAATTCCGAGTAACCCTAAAGGAAACCCTGAAGGAAAAGCCGGCGGCAGCAAGGTCACTTCCGCTCAATTCGATCCGATCGGCCAATTCAAGGTTACAATTCGATTACAAACAGGTTGGCATTGTTATTACTACCTTATGTTCTTAATTTGCACATGGTATCATGATTGAATTTATGAAACTATCTTAAGTTTTACATATGAATTTAAGTATGCATGAACATCTGAATGTCTAACCACATAATCTCTGTAATGAATGCTATAAGGTGTGAAGCTTGCTGCCATTATATCGTTATTAAAACCGGAATCCGCAGCCGCTCGCTAGCACATCGCTAAGCGAGCATGCAACGAGTGTTCGCTAAGACTTCGCTAGGCAAAGCAGGAGCGAACGCGACAGCAACCGACTTTTCTGTTCTGACTTTTGCCCACCTGTCATGTTTTTATCATAGCCATGCATTGTTTATCTGACCCTACTGTTGTTCTGGTTTCTTTTGTGGTGTAATTCTCGATTGCACCCTGATTTGGTATTCTGACATGTTTGCTGAGTTTTGCAAAGGTTCACACATCGCCGGGAAAGCTAGCTAGATAGGTATTCCACTTTATTTGTGGGATGCCCTTTGTGGAGTTTCACCCTAAATTACCTAATTAATTTTAATGTATTAATTTTAATGTGGAGATCCACCCTCAATTACGTAGCTGATTTTAATGTATTGATTTTAATGTGGAGATTCATCCTAATTGCCTAATTGATTGTAAAATACGGCCTTTAAATATGTGATCTTGGACCTCTCTTTGCTGCCCTACGGTATTACGGTATAACGGTTGTGTCCCGCGAATGTAGGGATACACTTAGCAAAGACCCTTCGGTTAAATCATCATAAAATAAATCATGGTCCCTCGGATGTTGCCTTCGAAAATACGATTTTGTCCCTCGATGACCCTTCGGTGTAGCCTACGGTTAAATGATGATCGTCCCTTCGAATGCTAAGGTATCCTTACAACTGTTGCCTTCAATGACCTATCGATGACCCTACAATGACCCTTTTACATCCAAAGGATAAAACTACTTACTTCTCAATAGTAAGGACAGTTTTACCCTCATAAGGATAGGAAATTCCCATAACGACCTTAGGAAGGTATAACTCTCAATTACTGGATCATAACCTAAAATATTTTCCACCCCTCACACTTTGCAAGTCCTAGAAAATCACCACTTGGTATACATTCATACTAGAATCATTACCAAGTTATATTTTTCTAAACTGTTTTTCAAAATCAAACGAGATAAATACTTTGTATACATTCATACGAGAATCATTACAAAGTTAAACTCTCTTTTCGAAACATTTTTAAACAATTCACCAACACTTTTCAGACAAAAATATAAGTGATCCAGCAATTAAGAGCCCATGGATAACCATGGATACAAAGGGTGCTAATACCTTCCCTTTGTATAATGTACCTCCCGAACCCAAAATCTATTGAGGTCTTTCCTGTTCTTTTCCACCTTTCCTTATTGGATAAAAGAAAAGTCGGTGGCGACTCTTGCTATCCGCGACATTGCGATAAAAAGCAAAATACCCCAAGTCAGTTCACCGTATGACAGATATGATCTTCTTCATTCCCCGTAAGTGGAGATGTCCAAGGCGTCTATGCCACAGCTTCACCTCCTGTTCTTCCTTGACTGAAGAGCATATTGTGGAGAAGTTTGAGACTTTAGGTTCCCACAGATAGCAGTTACCTTTGGACCTAGATCCTCTCATAACTTCCTGATTGTCACCATTCGTCACAATACATAGCTCCTTAGTAAACTGAACATAGAACCCTTGATCACACAACTGGCTTATGCTGATGAGGTTTGCAGTTAGTCCTCTTACTAACAACACATTATTCAGTTTTGGAACTCCAGAGCAGTCCAGCTTACCCACACCTTTTATTTTTCCTTTAGCACCATCACCAAAGGTCACATAGCTGGTAGTGTGATGTTGGATATCTGCCAATAGATTTTCCATACCAGTCATATGTCTTGAGCATCCACTGTCAAAGTACCAGTCTTCTTTGGTAGAAGCTCTTAGAGCTGTGTGGGCTAACCTAGCATACCATTGTCGCTTCTTGTTGGAGACATGGTGCCTAAATGTCTTATGCTTAGGTCTGACATGAGGGACTTGGTTCGGGTAACCATGAAGCCTGTAGCAGAAGGCTTTTATATGCCCAAGCCTACCACAGTGGTGACATTTCCATTTATGGAATTTCCTCTTCTGATGATTAGTCATCCTGGTTCCCCGATGTTGAGACATTGGATGTGACTTCCCCTTGATTTCTGAACTTTAGCCTTTGGGCGTTTGCGTTCAGCTGAGGATCTTTTCCCAAAGCCTAAACCAGATGTGGTTCCAGACTTCTGTCCTACCTTTAGGATCTCTTCCAAGGTGTTAGTTCCTTTATTCATCATTCTGATGGATTTAGTCATCTGATTCAGCTTGGAGGTCAGCAGGGTTATCTCACCATTTAGATCCTCTATGGCCGTCAGATGCTTCAGTCTCTCATCTTCCAGCTCCTTGATGAGTTTCCTCTGCTTTTCTCCTTGTACACGTACTTCTGCACTGGTGACACACAGCTTCTTATAAGCTGCAGCAAGTTCATCAAAGGTCAGTTCATCTGCACTTGAGTCATCATCAGTGGCACAAACTCTGGTTAGTGCAGTGACATGTTTAGCAGATTCTCCTTCAGATTCACTTTCAGAATCTCCTTCAGACCATGTGATAGCTAGCCCCTTATTTTTCATTTTGAGGTAAGTAGGGCATTCAGCTCTGACGTGTCCATACCCTTCACAACCATGACACTGGATTCCCTTGCCGTGGTTGAACTTCTCTTCAGAAGTTGATCTTTTCTTAATGTCAGACGGGATGTTCTTGACATTAGGTCTACCTCTTTGATCAATCTTCTTCACGAACTTGTTGAACTGTCTCCCAAGCATGGCTAAGGCTTCTGATATGCTTTCATCACCTCCAGTGTATCCTGCTTCTGACTCCTCTTCAACATTAGATACAAAAGCTACACTTTTGTTCTTCTTTTCAGCATTCTCACACAAGCCCATTTCAAAGGTTTGGAGAGAACCAATTAGCTCATCCACCTTCATATTGCAGATGTCCTGCGCCTCCTCTATGGCTGTGACCTTCATAGCAAATCTCTTAGGCAAGGACCTGAGAATCTTTCTTACAAGTTTCTCTTCAGCCATTTTCTCACCTAGTCCACCAGAGGTGTTTGTAATTTCAAGAATATTCATGTGAAAGTCATGAATAGTCTCATCCTCTTTCATCCTCAGATTTTCAAACTTGGTGGTCAGCATCTGAAGTTTGGACATCTTCACCTTGGAAGTACCTTCATGAGTTACCTTGAGGGTATCCCAAACTTCCTTAGCTAGTTCACAGTGGTGCACCAGCCTGAAGATGTTCTTACTGATTCCATTGAACAATGCATTCAAGGCCTTGGAATTTCCAAGAGCTAATGCCTCTTGCTCCTTGTCCCACTCTTCTTCAGGAATCTGCACACTGACTCCATCTTCACCTGTCTTTGTTGGATGTTCCCATCCTTTGTTGACAGCTCTCCAGACTTTACTATCTAGAGACCTTAAGAAGGCTATCATACGAGGCTTCCAGTCATCATAGTTAGAGCCATCCAACATGGGTGGTCTATTTGAGTGTCCTATATCCTTGTCCATGGTACTAGAAAGTAACTTCCCTAGATCTCACCCAGATATTAACAGGCAGGGTGCCTGCTCTGATGCCAATTGAAATTCTAGTTATCAGACTTTAGATGTCACACGGGTTGTTATGACATCCAATTCTGCACAGACAAGAATTATGCAGAACTTAAAAGTAAGTGCAGTAAATAACACAAGTAATTGTTTACCCAGTTCAGTCCAACATGACCTACATCTGGGGGCTACCAAGCCAGGGAGGAAATCCATTATCAGTAGTATTAATTCAAAGCTAAACTCACCCGTTTACAACTCTTCACTTAATCCCTACCCAATGCAATTTCAATCTTACTCTAAGATCAGAGTTCCTACTCACTCCCCCTCAATCACCTCAGTGATTACTACCTTTTATCAATATTAAAGACAATTTTGAAGTCACACTTCAAACAACTCTTGATTGTGCTTAACAGCTTTAATCAAGATACACAGCACTCACGCTTAAAAGCTTTGAGCGACACAACACTTACACCTCAATGAACACCCTATGCCAAAGCAATCATCTACGTGATAATGACTTGGCTTACAAGATATGTCTAATACAAGACTCACAAAAATACAGTAGTGAAGTATGATGGACACACTAAATCTTCACGCCTCAAAATCCTCAGTTCTGAATGAAGGAACGACTTCCTTTTATATTGCAGTACTTGGGCCTTTGCACTTGTATTCTCCTGAATTTAAGGTCACGCGAGTTCCCCTAAATTCCACATCTAGGTTACTAACAAATAGGCTATTTGTTAGGTTCATTAAATGTAGCTTGGTTGTTGATTTCCTGGATTTTCTCTCAGCTGTTGAATCCCTGAAGAATAGCCTGAGAAAAAGCTGAAACAGAAAACTGAACAACCTACAATATAGCATTTGCTGTCAGGAATGAATGTCACGACATTCAGCTTGACATCAAGGATCATATGCTAAGTCTGTTTTTCCAGAAAATAGACTGTATAATTTTGCTGACCTGTATATGACCAAAATGACCATACTACAGTAACAACTTACATTAATAAATGTCAAAGTATCCAATTTGACATTTACACATTTGGCCTTAAGTCAGTTCGGTTATCCTCTTGAAGAACAGACTAAGAAACATGCTGAAGTATAGCAGAACACCACTCTGTCTATTGTTCAGTATATGCTGTCAATGATGAATGTCATAACATCCAGTTTGACATTCAGTCAGTAGGCCTTATGCCAGGTCTGGTATTTCCTTGATAACTAGACTGGAAATAAATACTAAGTTCTAACAGAACACCAGCTGTTTTATTCCTTAGTATCTGCTGACAGGGATGAATGTCACAACCTCCAGTTTAACATTCAATAAATCCTGTATTAGCTAATCCTGCAGTAACTACTCAAGTGTGTCATGACATCAGTCAAGACATCAGAGTACAGTTAGATATTCTAACCTAGAGTGCAGTCACACATACACACCATGTCATGACATCAGTCAAGACATTAGAATCCAGCTAGTGTTTTACCATATAATGCATCCAATTAAACACCTACAGAATGTTATTAGGTTTATCCTTTAAGGGGAACCCAAGCTGACGACGTGCTAAAATAGGGTTGTAGTTAATCCCATCACATGTACCAAGAAGAGGCACATTGGAGAATTCACCATAAGAGTCAATAATCTGCACACCATCATACACACGGTTGTACCAAAAGATATCATCATTAGTGAGAGACATAAGTCTCGTGGACCACCGTAGACATCCTTTGTTCTCCTTGAAGGTGACCGTCTGTGGCAAGTGTGAAATAAACCACTTGTACAACAGAGGCAAACAACACACAATGGTACCACCACCCTTTTTATTCTTCATATGCAAAGAGAAATAAATGTCACCCAACAGAGTCAGAACGAGATTAAGAGTAGAGAAAAGGCTAATAGCGTTCACATATACAAACTTGTCGATGTTGGGGAATAACACTAATCCATAGATGAGAAGTACAAATATGGCCTCAAAGGCGTCCTCACTCATGGCCTTCCCATACATAGTAGCTTGAGCAATGAGGAAGTCAGATGGGAGACCTTGAATTCCACCTTTGGTAGTCATATGAGCACCAACAACAGATTCATCTATATGCAACAGATCAACAATCTCTTGAGAAGTAGGAACTCTCTTCGAGCCACTGAACGACAACTGATCTAGAATAGGTATACCCACAAGATAGGCATACTCCTCAAGCGTAGGCAAAAGCTGGAAATTTGGAAAAGTGAAGCAACGGTACAAGGGATCATAGGACTGCACCAATACACTCATCAAACCTTCATCCACCTGAGTAGCAAGAATAGACAGAAGCTTTCCATGACGAGCCTTGAACTCCAAGGGATCTAATACATAGGATGTCAAACTTCTTAACTCTTTCACGTAAGGTTGTCTGAAACTGTACTTCTTCGTATTCCTTCTTTGCTTATCCATGTCTGAAAATTTGCAAATAGACCTCTTAAGTTCCTTGAAAATTTTCTCATTGTTAATGATATGGATGTGTATGAATGCATGAATGCATGGATGCAACAATCACACTCAAGGATCAAGCAAAACACACCATACAAAGGTCACGAGATGGATCAAGTCATCCTTAATATCAATCATCCATTTTGGTGGACTATGGTTTACAGCTTATCAACACCCAAGTTCCATTGATATTAAGGATACACAAGAACAGATCAACCATGAATCAAGGGTTTGTTGCAAGTCACGAGCATGGAGTCTCTGTTAAGAACCACCCAAAGGGAGTGTACTATGGTTAAACTTGACAATCATGTTCTACAAGAGGTTCCCATAGTCATCATCCCATCTTTCGTATATTATCGGATAAACGACTACTCGTATTCCAAAAATATTCTCAAGAGAGACTCTTATGAGTGTAGTATCGCGTAACAATCGTATCAAATCTTACATTCGAACGACCTTTGCACTACGTCCTAAAAATAGGCCAAGATGGGCTTGGTAAACTAGGGTCCTTGGATTCTAAGGCATATATCGGAAAGAGTAATGCCTAACCACGACTACTCGTGTGACATTATTGATCCCAACATAACCTCCACCAAGTGAACGGGCTTGCAAGTCAACTTGCTAAGGAATAACTCCACACAAGTCAACAAGACTATGTCATTCTCCTATCATAAGTGCACTCGAGCTCGGGTATAGAACTCATCTCACAAAAGGCCATCAAACACACAAGAAATTAATATATATCAAGCAATTTGTACATTACAAACAATACAGTAATCCCAAATTTGCACAAAAATATGTCACAAATAATATAAACATACAATACAACAAAGGTAAAAAGTAGGCAAAACCCACTAGGAAAATGTCCCCAGCAGAGTCGCCACTTTTCTGTAGTGGGGTATTCCTTACCTTTAGATTTATTGACTAAATCAAAAATAAATCATACAATTCGAGTCGCCACCGCACTTCTATTTATCCAAAGGAAAGCTTCGAAAGCGAACAAAAATCGAGAAGTTTTATCAAATCAAAAACTAATAAAAATGTCAAAGATCTGGGTAAGGGGGTTGGTTATGCAATGGGAAGGTTTTAAGCACCGAAAACATCCTTAGTACTCTAAGGGAGCCCTTTTTACAAATTTTGTTAGGTTGGTATTTGTGAAAATTATTTATGCAAACATGATTGGGGTGATGAGAGAAGAATGTACAAGTTATTTACAATTTTGTGTTTGAATGGATAAACTCATTGCCTACGTACCATCTTAAAAAAAAGATTAGGATCAAAACCTCGTAGTTCGGGGTAAAAATCTCAAAAGAAGTTGGTGAATTGATTGGTCAAAAGCCTTAAGGTCTCTTGTTATCAAAGGGAGAAAACTCAACCTAAAACCACAAATCCACCATGTGAGGAGAGCTTCAACATGCTAGTGAGGGGTTAACCCTATAATAAGCATGGAAGACTTATAGTTCATCACTAAGGATATAGGTGAGTATTATATCAACCTCTAGGATAACTCAAACCTAATAGCTAATGTTTATGAAAAGCTTTGGCAAAAGTGGCCATTGAAACCACAAAACAATTGAGTGAGTTGTATTTACAAATGAAAAGTATTCATAAAGTAAGGCCAAAGTTGTCTTAAGGATTCAATTCAAAATAAGTATTATGAAAAGATTTTTGGAAAATCAAAAGCATAATGCTTAGGTTTCTAAATTTGAAAACAATGTTAATGTTTGCACAAAAGTTTGGCTTGGGTTAGAGTGGAGGGAAGAAGAAGAATGGCTAGATCCTAGACATGCAAAGATGAAGGAAGAGAAATAAAAACCACATGGAGTTCCCTTCTTGAGATCATAGTGATGATCCAAGTTGTTCCCTTTCCTTTGGAATTAGCAAGCAATAAACAAATAACTCAAGCAATCAATTAAACAATCAAGCTCCTAGGAATCTTCCAATTGGCTTTTGTGTCTCTCACTTTGGATGCTCATGACAATGGTTCTTCTACTTGGCAAGTTTGGGATCCCTAGCACATAAGAACACACACATCAAAAAGTTCCACAATGCAATAGAAAGAATGGACAAGAGGGAGTTTAGAATTAGATCCTTTCAAGTTCATCTTCAAGATTAAGCATTCTAAAGGCATGAGGCCTAGTTGCTCTTTGACATTTTTCTTCTTTTATAGCATTCTAAAGGCATGAGGCATAGTTTCTCTTTGACTCCATTTAGCATAGGTAAGGTCCTAAAATCTAAGTCCTTTGTCCATTTGCATTGGGTTCACACAAACAAAACAAACACAATAGTATATACACAATAATGTGCTCAAGTGAGCAAAAGGCAAATTACATTAATATAAACATGAGCTCAAGTGAGCAAAGGGTAAAAGCAAATGAATAATGAGCAAGAAATTAAATTGTATTAAAGTAAATTGTAAGAATTAAATGCTTGAATTAAAAGTTAGTCATTAGTAGTTAGTGTTAGTGTGCCATAAGGTAATTTAGCGCTATGTTAAACAATCGTAAGTGGACTAATGTAGTAGTCCCACCTATCTGAGGTCGGTCAATAAAATTATAGGCAACAAACACAAGTTAGAGACCATGACTAGTAAGCCAAGCTCCTACAACTTGCCATGCCAAAAGAAAAGAAGAATGATCTTGTATTGATTTAGGTTTTTTGCTTGACCAAGAAGCAACCTATCTCTAATGCAAAGCCATTCACTTGATCTTTGATCAAGATGAATTAGTTTTGAATCAAAGAAGGTTAAGCCTCTCATATGTCAAGGCTAACCACCAATCATTAACTCATTGATCAAAAAGAAAAAGAAGAAGAAGAAGAAGAAGAAGAAGAAGAATGTACATGAATTGAAATTCAAATGAGATATCCAACACACATTGATCAAACATGAATAGAATCAAAGTCAATCAATGGTAAACAGAAGCAAGATGAAGTTTAGAAGTCAAGAAACAAATAAAATATTTTTGGTATTTTTGAGAATTAAAATAATACTTGAATTAAAATAAACAAATAAAGGTCAAACTTCAAATCCATTTCAAATCAACTTAGAAAAGTCAAAATGGATCATCCTAAGTTCAACAACGTCAAACAAAGTTTGACAATTTTTTTTAGCATTTTTGGAAACCATAAACTATTTTTAAACAATTAAAAATGAATAAAAAATGACATAATTGAACTAAAATCTCAAATAAATCTCAATTCAATTTGGAAATTGATGATTATATTTTTCATAGATTCATCATCATTCAAAGGTGTTAAGAAAATGTTTTTGCATTTTTTGAATATTGGAAACTATTTAAAATGAATTAAAAATAACAAGAAAAGAGAAAATTCACAAAAAATATTAAATGATATCATAAAAAATATTAAAAATCATTTTCAAAAATCATTTTCAGAAACTAAAAATCATTTTCATATTTTTTGGATTTAAAATGAAAGAGTTATGAATTTTTGCACTAAAATGAAATAAAGAAAATAAAATGAAATAAATCCGAAATTAGGAAAAGCATGGCGCGTTGGATCTTAATTCATTAAATGAGGTGGCACATCCTAAGACCCTCATGCGCGCGCTCATGGTGATCCAGAGTCAAAGGCGAAACACGTTGTATTTAAAATAGTCATAACATTAGAAGGCATAGATTCAATCTGGAAATCAAAACCAACGGTCCAGATGCAATCTGGCGTGGTGGACGGTGGTGTACACCACCGTCTTCTCCGGCGAGCAAGCTAGCTCCGGCCAAAGCTGCAGGTTATGAAAACCTCACCAAAACACACGATCCTCATATCATTGGAAAGCTGGGGTGATGTACATCACCCCTGTGCCATTGGTTTCTCCTCTAGATTCTCATAAAAAGAGAAGTCAGAGATAGAAAATTATGGAGTTCAAACTGAACTTGATGGATTCATGAAATTAAATACACCAATCAATTGCCTCTTATGAGAGGACTTCAGAAGAACCAACAAACACAAGAAATGAGCAAGATCCAGTGAGATTCGAATGGAAAAAGTTTGAACAACAACCTTTGAAGTGTAGCTCCATGAGGCACGATCCCTCCCAATTCTCTTTTGCAGCTTGGTCTTGAGATGGAAATGAAGCTAGACTAAGGAATTAGAGTTCAATAATCAACCAAGGAAGTTGAAAATTGAAACTGAAAAATTGAAGAGAAAATGCAAAATTCCTTTAGGTGAAGGGTGGGATTCCAATTCTGCAGAGTATTAGGCGCCTTAAGGTTGGTCATGGATGACGCCGAGCACTTGTATTTATAGTTAAGCATGATGCAAGCAAGGTGAAATTCATGTGTGTATGAAATGAGGGCCTCCATGCATGGGTCTGTACAGGCGCATGGGAGGCTCAAATGCAATTGGTTTAGCATGCTAATCATCAGCAAAATGAATTTGGTCGTGCAGTTCTGATGGAAATGGCTTGTGCACAAAGTTCTCACATAGTTTCCATAAATGCACATAAATCTTCTCCTCTTCGAAAATGCATTTTGCCAAATTGAAACATGGTCATGTGGGTATTTTTTGGAAAGGTCTTGACATGAGGATCAATTGTTATGTTGAACAAAAATCCATTTGGGATGGGGAAATTTATGAAAATAGGCCATGAAGTTCAATGTACAAAACATGTGTATGTGAATTTTGCCAAAATGGACCAACTCCAAGCCCTTCTGTTTCAATAATTCAAGCCTCAAATGACAAAAACTTCAACATCAAAGTTGTAGATATTTTCAAGAAAATTAATTTGGAATTAAAGTTTGCATAATTTGGATTTTTGATGAGAAAGTTATGGGCACTTGAAGTTGGACTTTTTCAAGATTCAATGACTTTGGTCCAAAGGGACCTATAATGTTTTGTATTATCACATGTGTTTATTTTAGAATTATGAAAATTTGTTCAACATAAACAATGAAATAGACATCTTAAACTTTCCAATGCATTTGATCCCAACTCAAAATAATAAAATATGAGGGAGTTAGGTCCTTGGGAAGTTGACCCATAATTAGGGTTTCAGTCAAAATGACCTATAATGTTTTGAAATGAATGATGACCTTCCGAGTTTCAAATGGATTTTTGATGAACATGAAAGTTGTTCATATGGTTCTTAAGAAATTTGTTTCTCTTGGGGTCATATTCATTTGACAAACACATCAAAAGTTAGGTCTCAGTGGATTTCAAAATAGTCAGATGAATTGACTGATCAACTTTTCAAGTCCAAACTTCAAATCTTGATGAATTGATGATTGAGGACACTCACATAAGCTCAAATATGCATTAAATAATGAATTAAATAACTTCCCTTAATTGTATTTGATCATGGGTTGAGGTTGCTTCATGAGCAAGGCATAGTTGATACACAGTTGGATTAGGGTTTCCTTGGGAAACAATCCTCAAGTCCTTTGGTTTGCTTTGATCAAATTGACAAATTCAGATACTTGGGTGGCATATATGGTGATTGAGAGCTTTGTGAACCATTTTCATGCTTGCTTTCAACTTCATTTGGCCACATCAATGAGCATAGGGGCCTCCTAGGAGCCTTGGATCTTATGATTGCTCAAGCTACAAAACAAAAGATGTTAGTGACATATTTTTGTGATTTTGGTTAGTAAACAAAATAAGGAAAGCAATAATATAAAATTCAAGCATGCTTGGTGTAAGACCCTAATTTTGATCCTAAGATCCCTCATGGCATCATATCATTGCATATTGCATTTGCCTCAAGGATCATAGCATCTTGGTTCCTTAACCCTAGGGTGGGACTTGTGTGAGTTGGTTTGAGACCACCAAGAATGATTGAATTGTATGTTATTGCCTTTCTTATTTTGTTTACTAACTAAAAGAACAAAAATATGTCACTAACTTGTTTTGTTTTGAAGCTCAAGCAGTCATGTGATTCAAGGCTCCTAGAAGGCCCCTATGCCCATTGAAGTGGCTAGATGAAAGTGAAAGCAAGCATGAAAATGGTTCCCAAAGATCTCAAACATCATATATTCCTCCCAAGTATCTCAATTTGTTAATTTGATCAAATCAAACCAAAGGGCTTGAGGATTGTTTCCCAAGGAAACCCTAATTCATCTGTGCATTGGTTGTGCCTTGCTCGTGAAGCAATCTCAACCCATGATCAAATACAATCAAGGGAAGTTCTTTCATTCATAATTTCATGCATATTTGAGCTTATTTGAGTGTCCTCAATCATCAATTCACCAAGATTTGATGTTTGGACTAGAGAAGTTGATTAGTCAATTCATCTAACTATTTTGAAATCCACTGAGACCTAACTTTTGATGTATTTGTCAAATGGAGATTACCCCAATATCAAAAATGTTCTTAAGAATCATATGAACAACTTTCATGTTCATCAAAAATTTATTTGAAGCTTTGAAGGTCATCATCCATTTCAAAACATTATATGCCATTTTGACTGAAACCCTAATTTTGAGTCAATTTCACAAGGACCTAACTCATTCATTTTTCATGATTTTAAGGTGGGATCAAATGCATTGGAAATTTTAAGATGTCTACTTAATTTGTTATGTTTAACAAATTTTCCTAATCCTAAAATAAATACATGTGAAAAAGTCCAACTTCAAGTGCCCATAACTTTCTCATCAAAAATTCAAATGATGCAAAATTTAAGTCCAAATTGATTGTGTTTAAAAGATATACAACGTTTCTGTTGAAGGTTTTGTCATTTGAGGCTTGTATCACTGAAAAAAAGGGCTTGACGTTGGTCCATTTTGGAAAATTTCACATGCACATGTTTTTCACCTTGAACTTTATGACCAATTTTCATTAATTTCCCAATTCCAAATGGATTTTTGTTCAACATAACAATTGTTCCTCATGTCAAGACCTTTCCAACCATTACCCATAAGGCCATCTTTCATTTTGGTAAGGTGCATTTTCGAAGAAGGGAAGATTATGTGCATTTTTGGAAACTTTGTTAAAACTTCATGCACACTCCAATTCAATTACATGTGCACGTCCAAACCAGCTCAATTACATTTCAGCATGCCAAATCAATTGGATTTGGGCCCTCCATGCGCCTGTACAGGCCCATGCATGGAGGCCCTCATCACACATGCACATGAAATTCACCTTGCTTGCATCAATTTTCACTATAAATAAGCATGCTCAACTTCATTCCAATCCAACCTCAAGGCGCCTTATATGCTACAGAACTCAATCCAAACCTCACTCTAAAGGAATTTTGCTCTTTCATTTCAATTTTTCAGATCCAATTTTCAACTTCCTTGGTTGATTATTGGACTCTAATTCCTTAGCCTAGCCCTATTTCCATCTCAAGAACAAGCTGCTATCAAGAATTGAGAAGGATCGTGCTCCATAGATCTGCACTTCAAAGGTTGCTATCCAAACTTTTTCAATTCGAAACTCATTGATTATAGCTCATTTCTTGTGGTTATTGCCTCCTCTGAAGTCCTCTCATAAGAGGCAATTGAATTGTGCATTTAATTTTATAAATCCATCAAGTTCAGATTGAACACCATTATTTTCCATCTTTGGTTTCTCTTCCTATGAGGATCTAGAGTGAAAACCAATGGCACAGGGGTGATGTACATCACCCCAGCTTTCCAATGATATGAGGACCGCTCGTTTTCATTAAGTTTTTCATACCTGCAACTTTCACCGGAGATGACCAACTCACCAGAGAAGACGGTGGTGTACACCACCGTCCCCGTTGCCAGATTGATTCTAGGTCGTGTGATCATGTTTCCAGATCTAATCATAGCCATCAATTGTTACGACTTTCATTAATTCATTGTGTTGCTTAGTTGACTTGGACCTATGGTGCACACACGCCTGTGAGCCATTTGATGTGCCACATCATTTAATGAAATGAATCCAACGTGTCAGGCTTTCTCCTATTTTCTGATTTTCTATTTTTATTTTCTTAATTCCATTTTATTTCAAAAAATCATAACTCTTTCATTTTAAATCCAAAAAATATGGGACCAATTGTATTATTTTCCTTTTTAATTCTAGTTTCTGAAAATGATTTTTAATATTTTTTATTTTGTCATTTGATATTTTTTGTGAATTTTCTCTTTTCTGGTTATTTTTAATTCATTTTAAATAGTTTCCAATATTCAAAAAATGAAAAAATATTTTCTTAACCTCGTTGAATGATGATGAACCTATGAAAAATATTCTCATGAATTTATTAATTGATTTGAGATTTATTTGAGATTTTATTTCAATTAGGGTATTTTTTATTCATTTTTAATTATTTAAAAATAGTTTCTGGTTTCTAAAAATGTTGAAATTTTTTGTCAAACTTTGTCTGACCCTGTGGAACTTAGGATGATTCATTTGGACTTTTCAAAGTTGATTTGAAATGGATTTGAAGTTTGACCTTTAATTGTTTTATTTTAATTCAAGTATTATTTTAATTTTCAAAAATACCAAAAATATTTTATTTTGTTTCTTGACTTCTAAGTTTCATTTTGCTTTTGTTTACCATTGATTGACCTTGATCCCATTCATCTTTGGTCAATGTACTTTGCTTATTTCATTTGAATTTCAATTCATGTACATTCTTCTTCTTCTTCTTCTTTTCTTTCTTTGATCAATGATTTAGAGATTGGTGGTTAGCCTTGACATATGGGAGGCTTAACCTTCCTTAATTCAAATATAATTCATCTTGATCAAAGATCAAGTGAATGGCTTTGCATTAAGGATAGGTTGCTTCTTGGTCAAGCAAAAAACCTAAATCAATACAAGATCATTCTTCTTTTCTTTTGGCATGGCAAGTTGTAGGAGCTTGGCTTACTAGTCAAGGTCTCTAACTTGTGTTTGTTGCCTATATTTTTATTGACCGACCTCAGATAGGTGTGACTACTACATTAGTCCACTTACGATTGCTTAACATAGCACTAAATCTCCTTATGGCACACTAACACTAACTATTGACCATTAACTTTTAATTCAAGTCATTTAATTCTTGAAATTTACTTTTATGCAATTTAATATCTTGTTCATTAATTCATTTGCATTTGCCCTTTGCTCACTTGAGCTCATGTTTATGTTGATGCAATTTGCCTTTTGCTCACTTTAGCGCATTATTGTGTATATACTATTATGCTTGTGCTTTGTTTTAATTATTGTGAACCAAATGCAAATGGACAAAAGGACTTAGACTTTAGGACATTCCCTATGCTAATGGAGTCAAAGAGAAACTAGGCCTCATGCCTTTAGAATGCTATGAAAGAAAAAAAATGTCAAACAGCAACTAGGCCTCATGCCTTTAGAATGCTTAATCTTGAAGAAAACATTGAAAGGACCAAATTCTAAACTCACTCTTGTCCATTCTTGGTTTGCATTGTAGAACTTTTTGATTTGTGTGTTCTTGTGCTAGGGATCTTAACTTGAGCCAAGTAGAAGAACCATTGTCATGAGCATCCAAAGTGAGAGATACAAAAGCCATTGGAAGATTCCTACGAGCTTGTTTGATTGTTGTGTGCTTGATTGCTTGAGTTACTTGCTTATTGCTTACTACTTCCAAAGTAAAGGGAACAACTTGGATCATCACTATGATCTCAAGAAGGAAACTCCATTGTGGTTTTATTTCTCTTCCTTCATCTTTGTATGTTTAGGACTTAGCCATTCTTCTTCTTCCCTCCACTCTAACCCAAGCCAAACTTTTGTGCAAACATTAACATTGTTTTAAAAATTAGAAACCTAAGCATTATGATTTTTATTTTCCAAACTCTTTTCATAACACTTATTTTAAATTGAATCCTTAAGTCAACTTTGACCATACTTTGTGAATACTTTTCACTGGTAAATACAACTCACTCAATTGTTTTGTGGTTTCAATGGCTACTTTTGCCAAAGCTTTTTCATAAGCATTAGCTATTAGGTTTGAGTTATCCTTGAGGTTGATATAATACTCACCTATATCCTTAGTGATGGACAATAAGTCTTCCATGCTTATTATAGGGTTAACCCCTCACTAGCATGTTGAAGCTCTCCTCACGTGGTGGATTTGTGGTTTTAGGTTGAGTTTTCTCCCTTGGATAACAAAAGACCTTAAGGCTTTTGGACCAATCAATTCACCAACTTATTTTGAGATTTTTACCCCAAACTACGAGGTTTTGATCCTAATCTTTTTTAAGATGGTACGTAGGCAATGGGTTTATCCATTCAAACACAAAATTGTAAATAATTTGTACATTCTTCTCTCATCTCCCCAATCATGTTTGCACAAATATTTTTCACAAATACCAACCTACCTTACAACAATAGTGAAAATGGCTCCCTTAGAGTACTAAGGATGTTTTGGGTGCTTAAAACCTTCCCATTGCATAACCAATCCCCTTACCCAAATCTCTGACATTTTTATTAGTTTTTGATTTGATAAAACTTCTCGGTTTTTGTTCGCTTTCTAACCTTTCCTTTGGATAAATAAAAGTGCGGTGGCGACTCGAATTGTATGATTTACTTTTGATTTAGTCAATAAATGTAAAGGTAACGAATACCCCGCTACACTTTGTGGTCTCAAACCAACTCACACAAGTCCCAACCCAAGGGTTAAGGAGCCAAGATGCTATGATCCTTGAGGCAAATGCAATGTGCAATGATATGATGCCATGAGGGTCTTAGGGTCAAAATTAGGGTCTTACATAGTGTTCTTGTGTCATTGATAATTTTTTGTTTTGTGATGTAGGACTTGTGAAATGTGAATGAGTGGCTTGGTCGAATTGAGTTTATGAATTTTCCTTGAGTGACTTGATGCACTACTGATGTGAAGTTAGAAGGTGAATTTCCATGCTTGGATTGGTGTGTTGTTGCAATGTGATTATGGAGTTAGAAGGAGGTTAAGGTATTGGCTTTGGTTGAAGGTGGATGGATTGAAGGTGACTCTCCTATGTTATATCTTGGAAGGTCGTGTGTAATAGAAAATGGAGGGTGGAGATTCGTGAGGTTGAGGGCCTTCGTGAGGGTTCTGAAAAAGGATGTTGAAGTGATGTTGTGAATTCTGTTATGGAGGGTGGAGATTGGTTATCAATCATGTTATGTCAGTTATGTTGTGTTGAGCTTTGGCGGTTAGGGAAGTTAGTTGGGAATCGAAGATTGATTGAAGGTTTTGTTGGGTAGAATTCGATTGAAGAATTTCAGTCTCCGGGTTGAAGGTTGAAAGGTTTCTATTTTGAAGAAATAGTTATGAATTGTTTCCTGGTTGGTTAGCAATTTGGTTAGGGAAGTTATTTAGAATCGGTTGTGAAGTGGTTATGTTATCTCCGTGTTGAGGATATTTGAGTCTGTTCTATATGGTGGTTGAAGAGTGAATTTGTGTTCCTTCTGTTTTCCGGTTGGAGAGAGTTTTAGGGAATTCTTACTCTTGGGTTGCAAGAAGATTTTATTACCGGTTCATGCGGTTGTTTTGGTGTAGGTTCAGGAGTTATTATCAGGTTGTGTATGAGTTCTTGAAATTATATTTTTGATGTCGTGAAGTTGTTGTTAACCTGTTTTTGTGATTCTGTTACAGGTTCTCTTGAAGCGGTCGTAGGATGGTTAGCCAAGAGATCAGAGATTGAAGCGGGTTTTCTTCTATTTGAGGGTTATTCTGGGTTTATTGTGAATTGTTTGGAGGTTTCTTAGGAAGCGGTTAGAAGTTGGCGAGGTTTGTTGGTGGTTAGGAAACGGTTAGTTATAGAATTGTTACAAGGTGAATTCAGTTGGTTTTGGAGCTTTTACTTGTGATGCTTTTTCTATATGCGAACTCAATTATGTTGTCATTGCTATGCAGATTGAAAATGCTTGTAAGGGTGAAAGTGATGAACCAAAAGCTACTGAATATGCTCTAGCTTCAAAGTTTGAAAAAAAACTAAAAACAGGACGACTATCTTGACATTCGTCATTTCCCTAGAAGAAAAGCTCATATTGATCTGCAAAATAAGCTTCTGATGAGATGTGCATGAAGCAGCCAAATGTCAATAAGCTCGAGCTTGTAAAATAAAAATTAATTGCCAAACCAAATGTATGATGCTTGTATGAGATGTGCATGAAGCGGCCAAATGTCAATAAGCTCAATGGATTAATGCTCACTAAGAAAAAGGTTAACGCAAATGAACCACAATTGACTATATGAAACAAACTTCATCATGGCCTAAATTAATAGCATTTGTCAATCAGAATTAGGATGTCATAGGTCAAATTTAGGTTATGCACCTTCATTATTGACTTTGGTCAATTGGCTGACCAAAAAGTCAATAGTTGACCAAAGGTTAACCGTAATAAACTTGGACAATCAAAGTAACCCTTGTGATGAGCAAGAACACCTAAGATGTTGGGAACATGATATAATTGCAGTGATGTATTGAATGGATTAGAATAGTCATGAATGTATTGAACTGAGGACTTGACTGGCTATCCAATGAACCACACCCAAGATCTAGACCAGACAAATGAATAATATGCACACAATGATTGAATGAGCTTTTGTGTACCCAAGATAAATGGGTGGACCATCAAGAATGGAAACGATCAGATGGCGTGATTAGATGAAATGATGAGACTTGAAATGGATCCAATGAGATCTCTTGATGAACCAAAGACAATAAGCCATGAATAGTACTTGGGTAAACCAATGTCCCATGCCCAGATGAGTGGTCGTGCCCCAAGTGAAATTAAGGTTAGAAATGTCCACGCCAGGAGTAATGGCCATGAACTAGGGCTTATGGATACCATGATCGAGTGAGGATCCCCATCCAGGGTTTTGTTTCATCAAGAAGCCACAATTGAATCATCAATGACGAGCATAATACATAAGCATCAAAAGCTACCTCTAATTAGGGTTTGATAATGTGAGCCACCTTTAGCCGTAGACAAATCCCAGTTTCCACTAGGTGCAAGCATAAAACTTAGAATCTAAGATACCTATCCTCTTGTATTGGACCATGACCATGCAAATGAAATGAAATGTTTGTATGGCTATGCATATGATTAAGGTTAGTGACCTAGATGAACTTTGTGAAGGGTTGGGTGAATTTTGGGGTATGACATCGCCTAACGGTAATAAACTTGTAATGGCTGTTACGTCGAAGAGTGTTATCATCAACATACCACATGGAAGTTGGCAAGTATTGGTCGAACCTTCCCAAAAATACAGAGGCCAACAACATACAAGGATTGATTTGGTGAACATACCTAGAGATCTAGATAGTGTCAAAGATCCCTGCGCTTCTCCACTGATCTTGGAGTTTCCTTTGTACTTTATTGAGCCAACATAAGTATTCTTTGTTGCCGGGGGTAGGCATTGACCTGGAGACCCTTGCCTTTTGATCCATGAACCTTATGTCGATAACTCCATCTTTGGCGAAAGCTGGAGGAGCTACAAGAACATAACCAGGGAAAAAGCCTTGGACTGCTTTTGGTGTAGATTTTGAGTCTGGAAGAGGTCCATGAAATGCAATTAGTTTTTTGTCAATGACAAAGGGAATGAGCATCTGGCGTTGCCATATTTTCAGCACTACTTCATCAGCAGAAACAGGTTGAGGAATACGCTTCGTGCTTTCTATTACATTTAGTTGAAATGCAATAGGGTTTCCACCAGTGTTGAAGGACATAGCGCTTTTGGTGCGAGTGGAAGATGTAAAAACAAAGGATGAAACCAAAAATGGCACCCTAATGAAAATTCTCTAAGTGTGCAGGACTCTGAACAGCAACAAAGGAATCTGATCGTTTAATCAGATACAACCTCCGATCAGAAACAAAGTACTAGAAGATCAGAAGCATCTGAAGAAGAAGTGCGCTCTAGAAGTTCTGATTCTGAGCAAAACAAGACAGTAGAAAGAACCAGAAGCTCTAAACATCCACTGGACTTAGTTCTGATGATCTAGAAGACCAGTACTCTTAGAAGCTCTGATGTAACCTCAACGCAATCTCCTTCTGACACAGAAACTCCGAGATAACAAAGACTCTGACGAAGATTCTCCAAATCCAGAAAGAGTAACAAAAAGAATTTCTTCAAATGGAAAGAAGGTATTTTTAGAAAGAAGTTATTCAGGGAGACAAATTGGTTATGGCAAGAAACACAGAAGTAATGACATTGAATGCTCATCAAAGGCCAATATTCTGTCATCACTCCAACGGTCCTTTCACCACTATATAAAGGACAACCTACTTCAGTGAGAGAGACACAACAACGCACAGAAAATTCTTTACATTCTCTCTTAGTTTTTCACGAGCTGCTGCTCATACGTGAAAACACTTGCTTGTTTATTCTGCTGTAATATTTGCTTACTCTTATAAGCACTCTCGATTACAAATCTATTTTTGCTAAATTGCTTTTGTTCCTCAAGTGACTCTGCGTAGTCTGTATACTTGGGAGGACTAAGAGATCACTCTCTTAGACGTTTGGTTGTATTAATCTTTCAAGATTAGTGGATTAAGTCCTTTTTGAAGGCGAAATCACCTTGGCCGGGTGGACTGGAGTAGCTTTGTGTTATAAGCAAACCAATATAAAATTCTGTGTGTTCTCACCTTCAGTTGGTATCAGAGCTTCGACTCTGTTATTAATTTTCTAATCGAACGCTTAACAGTGTAGAGAGATCCAGAACGAGAAAAACTATGGCCAACACCAATGAAAGAGACAGCTACAACGCTAAGCCTCCAATCTTTGATGGAGAGAAATTCGATTACTGGAAAGATAGAATTGAAAGTTTCTTTCTGGGCTATGATGCTGATCTCTGGGACATTGTCACAGTTGGATACAAACCTCCTGTAACAGATGCTGGAGTTGTCGTTCCCAGAAGTAAAATGACTGATGATCAGAAGCGCGAATTCAAAAATCATCACAAAGCCAGAACGATACTTCTCAATGCCATATCCTACAATGAGTATGAAAAAATTACCAACAGGGAAACATCTAAAGATATACTTGACTCCCTAAGGATGACTCATGAAGGAAACTCTCAGGTCAAAGAAACAAAGGCTCTGGCTCTAATCCAGAAATATGAAGCCTTCAAAATGGAGGATGTTGAAGCTGTAGAGGTAATGTTTTCTAGATTCCAAACTTTTATTGCAGGTCTCAAAGTGCTAGACAAAGGATACACAACTGCAGACCATGTCAAAAAGATAGTCAGAAGCTTGCCAAAGAAGTGGAGACCCATGGTCACAACCTTAAAGCTATCAAAGGATCTGAACAACATCAGCCTTGAAGAGCTTGTCAGTTCACTCAGAAGTCATGAGATAGAACTGGAGGAAGATGAGCCTCAGAAGAAAATCAAGTTTGTAGCATTAAAGTCCAGATCTGAAAGGTGCAAATCTGACAGAAACAAAGCCTTCCAGGCCGAAACAGAAGACGCTGATGACTCTGAACAAGAAGATTCTGACGATGAGGAGGAATTATCCCTTCTGACCAGAAGAGTAAAACAACTCTAGAGAAAGAGGAATAATAACTTCAGGAGACCAAGACCCAGATGGGACCGATCAGAATCAACCTCAAAAGGTAAATCTAACAAAGATATTACGTGTTATGAATGTAAAGAAACAGGTCACTAAAGAAACGAATGTCCTAAGTTAAAGAAAGACAGTTCCAGAAAAGAGAACTTCAAGAAAAATTCCCTCAGAACCAAAAAGGGACTGATGGCTACCTGGGATAACAGCGAATCTGACTCATCAGAATCAGACTCTGATGAACAGGCTAATATGGCACTCATGGCTACCACATCCAAGAACACTTCAGATGAAGAATCTGAATCAGAAGAGGTATTTTCTGAACTCTCTCGATCTGACCTAGAATCATGTCTGTCTGAAACTCTCAGCTCATATCAGAAACTCAAAGAAAAATTTAAAGCTATAAAAGGCGTTCTTGAAGAAACATTAGAAGAATGTGGCAAACTTGAGATAACAATTTTAGAACTAAAAGATGAAAACAGAACTTTGACATTAGAAAGAGATGCAACAAAGAAAAATTGCTCAAAACTTGAAGAAGCGTTATCTCAAGCTCCACAAAGTTCAAACACAATAATTTATAAATATGAAAAATCTTTTCAAAAGTTTCTGAAAAATGGGATAGGGAGGAGTATAATGGGATCCACGATTTATGGAGTCAGTCAGAACAATAGAAGAGGAATTGGGTATGATCCTAGTGAAGATAAAACTTCTACTAATGACCAACCTAAATCTCCATTTTCATATCACTATACACATACGCAAGAGCAACAATTTAATAATGCTAGAAAACCCAAAGTGTTAAGAAACTCTGGAAAAACTAATCACAAAGGACCCAAAAGACTCTGGGTACCAAAGGATAAGATTGTTTATGTTGCAGATATCTTATACAGCAGAGTTAAAACACCAGTCATGGTACCTGGACTCTGGATGCTCGCGACACATGACGGGAAGAAAGTCTATGTTCCAAAGCCTGGAACTTAAAGATGCTGGATTCGCAGGCTTCGGAGGAGACCAGAGAGGAAGGATCAGAGGCTCCGGAACTATTGGTAATGGTACTCTTCCCTATATATCTGATGTGTTATATATAGAAGGATTAATGCATAATCTTTTATCAATAAGTCAATTAAGTGATAACGGATATGATGTAATCTTTAATCAAAAAACATGTAAAGCCATAGATCAAAATAATGGTTCTGTCCTATTCACTGGCAAGAGGAAAACCAATATCTTTAAAATAAATATTTCTGATTTAAAAGAACAAAATGTGAAATGTCTGATGTCTGTTCACGAAGAGCAATGGGTATGGCATAGACGCTTGGGCCACATTAGCTTGAGAAAATTATCTCAGCTAAATAAACTCGAGTTAGTCAGAGGTCTACCTAAGCTGAAGTTTTCTTCAGATGCTCTATGTGAAGCATGTCAGAAAGGAAAATTTTCAAAAACATCTTTCAAAAAGAAAAACATTATTTCTACCTCTAAGCCTCTGGAACTTCTTCACATTGATTTATTTGGTCCTGTGAAAACAGCATCAGTCAATAGAAAGAAATATGGACTAGTCATTGTTGATGATTTCAGTCGCTGGGCATGGGTAAAATTCTTAAAGCACAAGAGTGAGTCTCACTCTGTGTTCACTAGCTTCTGTTCCAAAGTGCAAAACGAATTTGACTCTAAAATCATCAGAGTCAGAAGTGATCATGGTGGAGAATTTGAAAATAAATTTTTTGAGGAATTATTTGACTCTAATGGAATATCCCATGATTTCTCCTGCCCTAGAACTCCACAACAAAATGGAGTTGTAGAGAGGAAGAATAGGACGCTCAAAGAGATGGCCAGAACCATGATCAATGAAACAAATGTGGCAAAACACTTTTGGGCCGAAGCTGTAAATACAACATGTTACATTCAGAATAGAATCTCCATAAGACCTATTCTGGAGAAGACTCCCTATGAACTGTGTAAAGGAAGAAAACCAAACATTTCTTATTTTCACCCATTTGGATGTTCCTGTTTTATTTTAAATACTAAAGAACATCTGAACAAGTTTGATTCCAAAGCACAAAAAGGTATTATGTTAGGATACTCAAAACGCTCTAAAGGCTACCGAGTATATAATACAAAAACCAAAATTGTGGAAGAATCAATTCATATCAGATTTGATGATAAGCTTGACCTTGAAAAGTCAAAGCTAGTTGAGAAACTTGCAGATCTGGATATCACTCTTGCAGGTTCTGACGAGAAGATTAAAGCTCCAGAAGCAACTGTCATTCAAACTTCAGAAGGAACTAACTCCCCAGCAATCCCAAAGAAAGCTAAAAGTCGCCTCAACATATCTGAAGAGTTGATTCAGGGAAATAAGGACGAACCTATCCGAACTAGGTCTACCTTCAAGGCTCCTGAAGAAACTCCTCTGGGACTAGTATCTCTGATCGAGCCTACTTCCTGTGATGAGGCACTTCAAGATAGCGACTGGGTTCTAGCCATGCAAGAAGAGCTAGATCAATTCACAAAAAACGACGTCTAGGATCTTGTTCCTAAGCCCAGAGGCACTCACATTATCGGAACCAGATGGGTGTTCAGAAACAAGTTGAATGAGAAAGGAGAAGTTGTCAGAAACAAAGCTCGATTGGTGGCTCAAGGTTACGGTCAACAAGAAGGTATTGACTACAATGAAACCTTTGCCCCAGTCGCCAGGTTAGAATCTATTCGTTTACTTGTATCATTCGCTATAAATCATTCTATCAAATTGTATCAAATGGATGTCAAGAGTGCATTCCTTAATGGTTATATATCAGAAGAAGTGTATGTCAACCAACCTCCAGGTTTTGAAAATTCAAAGTGTCCAAAACATGTTTTTAAACTTAAGAAATCTTTATATGGATTAAAACAAGCTCCCAGAGCTTGGTATGAACGATTAAGTAATTTTCTTCTGGAACATGATTTTATTAGAGGAAAAGTTGACTCCATACTCTTCTGTAAAAACATTAATAATGATCTCATGATATGCCAGATATACGTTGATGATATCATATTTGGTTTAGCTAACGCCTCTGTATGTCAAGAATTCTCTGAGCTAATGCAGGCAGAATTTGAAATGAGCTTAATGCAAGAACTAAAGTTCTTTCTAGGAATTCAAATTAATCAAACTTCAGAAATCACGTACGTTCATCAAAGTAAATACATAAAAGACATTCTGAAGAAATTTGAAATGGCTGAATGCAAACCTGCAAAGACACCCATGCATCCAACCTGCATTCTTGAAAAAGAAGAAGTCAGTCAAAAGGTTTGTCAGAAGCTCTATCGTGGTATGATAGGCTCCCTTCTCTATCTGACTGCTACTCGTCCTAATATTCTATTTAGTGTTTGTCTATGTGCCAGATTTCAATCAGATCCTAGAGAATCTCACTTAACAGCAGTTAAGAGAATTCTCAGATATCTGAAAGGAACTCCTAACCTGGGCCTGATGTATGAGAAAACATCAGAGTATAGACTATCTGGTTTTTGTGATGCAGATTACGCAGGAGACATAATGGAACGAAAAAGTACATCTGGAAATTGTCAGCTCTTGGGAAAGAATCTGATATCCTGGGCCAGCAAAAGACAATCAACCATAGCCTTGTCTACTGCAGAAGCGGAATACATCTCAGCATCTTTGTGCACTACTCAGATGCTCTGGATGAAGAATCAATTAGAGGATCTGCAAATCTTTGAGAGTAACATCCCTATCTTCTGTGATAATACTGTTGCCATTTATTTAAGCAAGAATCCTATTTTACACTCCAGAGCTAAGCACATAGAAATAAAACATCATTTTATTAGAGACTATGTTCAGAAAGGGGTAGTAACATTGAAGTTCATTGATACAGATCATCAATGGGCTGACATCTTTACTAAACCCTTAGTTGAAGATAGAATCCTCTTCATCTTAAAGAATCTGAACATTCAAAATTGCCCTGAATAAAATGTGCCTCTGAGTTTGTAAAATAGGATCCTTACGTAAACAAAGTGGATTCTGCCTCTGACTCTGATACTCCTACCAAGTTAGAAGTCATCTGAGTTAGAAATCTCCAGGAACCAATCCCTTGGTATTCCTGAAGATCAGAAAAAGCAAACACGTGGAGTACCTTGCGTCTAACCTTGGAACTTCTAGACAGCTGTCTAGTAGTAATCAAGGAACAGTCTCTTGAGATCTCCTCGAGCAGTGTACTGACTGTTGGGATTAGACATCATTTATGAGTTGTAATCATTTTCCCTCTAAACGTGCTAACTTGGTTTTTGTGCTAAACTCTGTTTTGTGTGTCGTTTTGCATGTGCCCTAATTTGGGTATTTAAACACCTCAATTCACACATTGCACACTTTTCACTCTCACGCACTCTAAAACCTCTGCAAGCTCAACTCTCTCAAGGCATTCCTGCAGCATTCTTCATCTCCATCCCAGCTATCAACAACATTCATGGATGCTCAACAATAATTTGTTTACAACTTCTCTCTACAAATGGATTCAAGCGATCAAGCTCCAAGTTCAAGCAACCCATACCCAGCGGTTACCGGTGTAGTCTCAATTCCCATCTACAAAGAACCACACATCCTTGATCGTGAGCCTCACATCAATCTAGCAACACCATTTGAGAAACTGGAGGTGTTATGTGAATCCTTGGTGGATTTTGACAACATCCGCAGAAATGGCATTGACCTCACTGAAGAACTCAGAAATCAAGGTTGGGGAAACTACTTCAAACGTCTATATGGTCCAGTTTACACAAATCTAGTGAAGGAATTCTGGAGATTCGTTGATGCTAATGATCACTTCATTGTCTCCTATGTTTTGGGAGTCAAAATGGTGATAACTGAGAAGTCCATTGCTGCTCTTCTGGGCATGGAAAAAGATGGAGGTAGAAGAATCTACAACATTAATCCTAGGGCAAAATACATGTCCCATGAGATTAACCCAACAATCTTCAAGCAGAACGCTGAAGGCAACCTCTCCAAGAACAAAGAGCTACATCAAAACCTATGTGTCTAGTTGAAGATCATTATGGGTACCATCCATCATCGCCCAACTTCAAACTCCTCAGACTACATCAACACAGACCAGAAGTTCATTCTGTATTGCATCCACAAGGGTCTAAAGCTCTGCCTTCCAGCACTTCTTTTCAAGTATCTCAGAGATTCTGTACGAGATACAAGAAACAACATGAAGCCTAGAAACTACATTCCTCTGGGAAAGATAATCTCTGACGTTCTGATTGAAAGCCGCCTTGTGGACCACCTGTTAAAGCTCAGACTCATGGACGACGTGATGATCGACACTGGAAAACCTCTCAACGCCAAAAATCTGAAGAACATGGGGATTCTGGATCAAGTCAAATTTAAACCTACTCTGGACACCTCCTGGGAAGCTCTCAAAGATTAGAGGAAGATCCTCAATGGACTCTATCTGTTCTCAAAGGAAGACCCCCGAGAAGTAATCCTTTATTATCTAGATGATCTGAAGAAAGAAGGAGTGGGTATCTCAGACTTCAACATAAGCCAGCTACCAGATAAGCCTCCAAACTTCATGAAGCGTCCACGAGGACCCTCTGAAAAGGTGAAGCAAGCTAAGAAGGCAAGATTACGAGAATCCTCCGGATCAAGACCTCTAGCACCTCTGACTGGACCTTCTGGTAAGTCTGTTTCTCTTACTCCCTCTGCACAAACACATCCCATTGCTTCTTCTATTCCTCAACCAACACCTATCTACACAAACTCAGAAACCCCTCCCTCAACCACCAGAACATCTCACCAACCATCCCAAAAATTTAACCTTGCCACCACAACATTACTTCTTTCTGACGCAGAAATGCTGAATGAAACCACCTCACCATCTTCATCTTCTTCTCCAGAATCACCCCTCTACTTCAACATTTCATCAGACACAGAACACTCTGACCCCTCATCTCCCACTCTGGCTCAACTTCAAGCTCAGAATCTGGCCTCACAACAGCCAACACAAACCACACCTGAACCAGAAGTCACTTCACCACCCACATAACAACCAAACCCAACACCATCTAACCCTCAACCCTCTGAACCAAATAACTCTGACACACACCCACAAAATACATCCGCTGAACCACAAACTCCCACTCTCAACCTAAGCCCTCCCACTTCTCCACCTCCACCCTCTGAACCAGAAAATACCCTGCCAACCCTAGAGGAAGCAATAATGTTGTTTGCAGGAGCTTCAGTTGACAAGGTCAAGTCTCTGACCATCAACTCTGGCATCAGTGATGATCCCTCAGCTGTTAGGACACACTGGAACATAGTTATTGGCTGGATGACCGCTGAAGCCTTCAAGCTGAAGAGCCTCTTTGAGCAAGTCAGAAACGATTTCATCAGAGACGTTGAGCTAAGACTCCAGGAGCGTCTAGCCAGAGAAGCTGAGGAGAGAGCCCGCAAGGAAGCAGAAGAGAAATCCAGACAAGAGGAAATGCAACGGATTAAGGAAGTTGAAGCCAAAGCTCTAGCTGAGGCTGCTGCTGCTGAAGCTGAAGCTAAAGCCGCTGCTGAAGTTGAAGCTCGTCATGCTGAAGAATCTGCCAACAGGGTAGAACCGAATGCTCTGACTCAGGGGGAGTCTTCCACCTTTGTCCCTCTGGTTCTCAAGACACTTGGAGATCTTAAGAAGGAGCATAAAGAAGTCCGAGCCAGATTGGATCAACAGGATTCAGTTAATGTCAACATTCAGAATCTGCTGACCCAGCTCCTTCAGAGGATGCCTTCACCTCCAAACCCCTAGGCACCTAGGATTCCTTTTGATTGTTGATTTGCTTGTTGCTTTCTGTTGTGTTTGTTCTGGCTTTCTGCTAGTTGTGTTTTCTATCTGAATATATATATATATATATATATATATATATATATATATATATATTTGTCTTTCCTTCATTTATCTAAGTCTTTTTTATTCTGACAAAAAGGGGGAGAACTAAAAACAGATCTGATGAAAACATATCTAAATCCTTTCAGTACTCTGCAAACATTGTTTTAACTGGTTCTAATCCTTTTTGACTTAGAAATTTGCAGAAGAATATCTAGAAACATCATATCATGGAAGCTTCGGTAAGAACTTCTGAACTCCTAGACTTATCTCAGGGGGAGCTCACGTCTATTTGATCTAAATATTCTTATCTCTAAATGTTTCATCTCTTAATTAAGATTGTTTTGTCATCATCAAAAATGGGGAGATTGTAAAAACAAAATGTGTTCTACAATATAATTCCAGGATTTTGATGATAACAAAGGATGAAACCAAAATGGCACCCTAACGAAAATTCTCTAAGTGTCCAGGACTCTGAACAGCAACAAAGGAATCTGATCGTTTTATCAGATACAAACTCCGATCAGAAACAAAGTACTAGAAGATCAGAAGCATCTGAAGAAGAAGTGCGCTCTAGAAGTTCTGATTCTGAGCAAAACAAGACAGTAGAAAGAACCAGAAGCTCTAAACATCCATTGGACTTAGTTCTGATGATCTAGAAGACCAGTACTCTTAGAAACTCTGATGTAACCTCAACCTAATCTCCTTCTGACACAGAAACTCCGAGATAACAAAGACTCTGACGAAGATTCTCCAAATCCAGAAAGAGTAACGGAAAGAATTTCTTCAAATGGAAAGAAGGTACTTTTAGAAAGAAGTTATTAAGGGAGACAAATTGGTGATGGCAAGAAACACAGAAGTAATGACATTGAATGCTTATCAAAGGCCAATATTCTGTCATCACTCCAATGGTCCTTTCACCACTATATAAAGGACAACCTACTTCAGTGAGAGAGACACAACAACGGACAGAAAATTCTTTACATTCTCTCTTAGTTTTTCACGAGCTGTTGCTCATACGTGAAAACACTTGCTTGTTTATTCTGCTGTAATATTTGCTTACTCTTAGAAGCACTCTCGATTACAAATCTATTTTTGCTAAATTGCTTTTGTTCCTCAAGTGACTCTGCGTAGTCTGTATACTTGGGAGGACTAAGAGATCACTCTCTTAGACGTTTGGTTGTATTAATCTTTCAAGATTAGTGGATTAAGTCCTTTTTGAAGGCGAAATCACCTTGGCCGGGTGGACTGGAGTAGCTTTGTGTTATAAGCGAACCAGTATAAAATTTTGTGCGTTCTTACTTTTGAAAAAGCTTTTATTTTCTAAAACAATTCAAACCCCCCTTTCTTGTTTTTCTCACCTTCAGAAGAAGCCATTGTTAAGAAGTTTGAAGAAAAATTTGTTAGAACTGAGATTGCTGTGAAAGTTACAGAAGAAATATGCAGTTGCAAAAGCGAGAAGAAAAGTATGAGGGTAAAAATGTGGCTATTTATAGGCAAACCAAGGGATACTCAAGCGTTAGTCGACTGACAACTGCCCAACTATGAGGTAGTGGGAGAGTTGGTAGCTTTAGTTGAAATCACACGACCTAGAGAGTAGCGAGTAATTATGATAGTGTGTCTGGGAAATCGTAATGCAGTAACGTCATCATTGCACACAAAAGCATCATTAACGATTAGGGGGCAATTTATTAGCTGGAAAATTTCGACCTAAGAGGTGTAAACCTGGGTCGACCAAATGACAGTCGGAGGTTGGATCGACGAGGCAAAAAGCCAAGGGCATTGGGTCGAAGAAAGGAGAAGCATGTCGAAGTCGAAGGACAGTACACCATGGTGGAGATTAATCGTTGGGAATTTAACATGGGAAGTTACCAGCAAATGTGGGAGAGGTGCTCCAACATGTGTCATCTCGTAAATGGGTTGTAACCGCCCAACGGTTATTTTTTACTAGTATTTTAAGCGAATGCAATTTTCATTTCTAAAGGTGGCATTTTTAGCATTGCAGTAGGAGTACACTTGAAGTATCAAGCATTTGAGAGAAAAAAAGTTATCTTCCTACCAAATATACTTTTGTTTCCATTTTTATCTTCAAGTCATTTAACTTGCCAATTTACTTTTATTTTCTTTGTTTCATTTACATCAATATTTTTTTGTTTATTGCTTTACTTTTCTTACATTTCCAATTTGCAAAACATTGCACTCACTGGCCAAAAGTATTCCAAACACCCTACCTATAAACACTACCATATACTTAACACATAAGTCTAGGACCTTGTAGCCGGTCCTACAAGTAAACCTCCAATATGAAGGCTAGAGATGATCACGAGAAATAATTGGTGAATGTTAAAGAAAGAAGAAAAGATTTTTTTAGTCATTTTTTAGAGAACACTCAACCATCCACTCACAAGCATGAAGATATGAACCTATACATCGTTGATGAGAAGGGCTTCAACTTGGATAAAATCAACAAGTATGCCACTAGTTCTCACAAATGGAAAAGGAGCAAAATCTTTACACAATACCATGAGGAATAGGAGACTTACAATCTCACTTACAAAAAATTTATTACCTTCGGGACAAATTTAGCGCTATGTTAAGCAATCGTAATTGGACTTATGTAGAAGTCACAACTATCTAAGGCCGGTCAATAACAATATTGGTGTTAATGCATGCTAGATACAAGGTATCAAGACCAAGCTCCTAAAGCATACCACACACAAAAATAAGAGGGGATGAACATATCTCAATAAAGCTCATATTGATTCATCTGACACAAGGTCATTGATGAATCAACTAGCATTTGATCTATGAGAAGTCATTGGTCAAGAAATGATTGGGGGAGAAATAGGATTAAGATGGAGAGATGAAATGAAAGAGATCCCAAATTGATCAAGGGATGAAACTCACTTGATCAATACCATTCATTTATCTTAAGGGATGAAGTTCAAACTTCATCAACCCCCTAAATTCAATGGTATTGACCAAGTCAAGGTCCAATTCAACCAAGACCAAGGCCAAATAGAAGTTGAGTCAACACAAAGTCAATATAATAGCTCAACAAAGCATTAGAGCAATTAAACCAATTTAAAGCAATTTTTAAAATGAAGAAAATAAATTTCTAAAGGTCAAAAACCTAAAACCCCTTCAAATCACCAAAGAAATAGCCAAGGGACTTATCATAGGTCAAACGAGGTCAATGACCATTGGCTATTTTTTTGGCATTTTTCAAAAGTTAGAAGTATTCAAAAATCAACTAAGACAAGTCAAAAATCACAAAATTCACTAAAAATATCAAAGTTAATCCAAAAAATAATTTTAAATTAAAAATGGGAAGATAAAATTGTTTGTGAATTTTTGGTGGTGGTCCCATAATTTTTGGATTAAAAATGAAATTATAGTGAATTTTGGAAGAAAATGCTAATTAAAAAAACAATTTAGAAAATTAAGTAAATCAGAAGAAAAAAAAACAAGGGCCATAAGATCTCCCTCATTAATTGAGGTGGCGGGTCTGATGGTCATACGCGCGCGTTGCATGGTGAGCTTGAGTCAACACATCACACGTTTGGTAATTAAAAACAAGGGACCAGATTAAAACATAGGATCAAGATTTGAGGGTGAGGGATGAGCCAATACACCATCGGAGTCCTACCTCCGGTCATCTTCTCCGGCAAGCTTCATCGGACTGGTCAGACAAAAAAGGTTCCAAAAATGGATGGATCATATACCAATTTAAAGAGAAAAATGCAAGGAATCTGAATATGACCTCCAATTCTTCCAACTCTCACTCTAATAAGAAAAGTGGAGTTGAAATTTGAGGTGCCAAACCGGAGTGGCTTTGATTCAACCTCAAAACAACTCAGGAACATTTCCTACATTGGTAGGACTTCAACCATCACAAAAATGAGTCAAGATCTTGAGAAAGGAGATAGAATCAAAGAGGAGAAGTTTGAGAAAAATCATCTTATGTCGGATGCTTTGGAGCTCGATTCTTGATGCAATTCGACTTGGTTTCTCTTCCTCTCACTTGCAGAAGCTTAATGGAATCAAAATGGCAATGAATCTTTGGAGTTCTTTTTCACAAACAGAAATTGAACAAAAGCTAGATTTCAAAAAAATCTTCAAGGTATTATATAGAGTGAGGCTATGGGATTGATTGGCAAAGCCTGGGCAAGGGTTATCCTCTATTCTGAGGCAATGCACTTCAATTTATAGGCAAAGCATTTGATTTCCGCACCATTCAAAGTTTGAACCAAAAATAGCAAATCAATGTGCATGGATGTATGGGCATGTGTTCAGGCCCAAACAAATTGAAATCCACTTCAATTTGTGCCAACATGCTACAGACGTCATCACATGAAGCCATGCAAAGTTGTATATCAATTGGAGTTCAAAAGTTGCTAAATTAAGCCATGAAAAGAACCTATGTGCAAGTCCTCCAATTCTCATCCAAATGAAGTGATACTGGACTCTTTGGAAAGCTATCATTATGAGGAACAACTTTTATGTTGGGACTTTTTCCATTTGAATCTTGGAACATGGAGAATTTTGGCCTCGCAGTTGTAAGAATCAAACATACTAAGAAATTTTCTAAGTTAAAAGTCAAATGAACCCTTTTTCCACCTTGAATAACTTTTGCTATGAGCTTCAAATGACTTTGGTTCCTTCTACAAAGTTGTATACCTTTCATTTCTCTTCAATTTTAGCACAAAATTGAAACCATTTGGAGCTTGCATGATGGATTTATGGAGTTTAGAAGTTGAGGAAAATTGCTTGTTCAATGATGAGGTCCAAAATGGACCTATCATGTTTCCTCATGGCACATGACTTTGTAAGTAGAATTTTATCTTTCTTAAAGAAGAAAAGTTGAATAAGACATATTTAAATTAATCATGAAACTTGGATCATCTTTATATCATGATAATTGAGGAAGTTATGGTTCTTGGAAGTTGACCTTCAATCTAGGGCACATACAAAATAACCTATAATATTTTACCATAAAAAATGACTTTCCAAGAAAAATTAGCTCTTGATGCCAACATGAAAGATGTTTGGAATTTCATAATGAGTAAATTTTATCTTGGGGTCATCTTCATATGACAAACATCGTAGGAGATAAGGTCTAGGGAACCCTAGATTTGACTAGTTGACTTTTCTGGTCAGCATCCTTGAACCACCTTGCAAACTTGAAGTTCCTTTGCTCTTAGAGGCTCATGAAGGATCATATATGTTTATGATAGTGTACAGTGAAGTATAGTTTGATATCTTTGACCAATTGTTGAAGAAACTTGGTGAGGAAGGCACACAAGATACCTAGATGAATTAGGGCTTCCTTGACAAACAAGCTTCAAACTCTTGATAAATTATTGATCAAAATGACAAATAAAGAACATGGTGATCCATATATTATGCTTAGAACCAATGTGGATATTTGCTTGCTTGTTCCCTTACACTGAGGGTCTCAAACCCTAATTGTGAGCTTGATGAGGCACAGATGGACACACACACACTACCTACAAAAGAAACAAAGTTACACTAGACATATTTTTTTGGATTTTGGTTACTTAAACAAAGAAAATAAAGTATGGTACAATCATATATGCTTAGTGATATATCCCAATCTAAACCTAACCCAATGAATTATAGGTGAGTAGGATACCAAGGTGTGATCCCAATTCCAATGCAAAGCTATGAGATGTCATGAGGGATCTTAGGGGTCAAAATCAGGGTCTTACAGCTGCCCCTATTTAAGGACATTCTATCCAGGGATGTGAAGGTTAAAATATTCGTATCAACGTGGTAGAATAGACTTAAATAATAACAACAAGAAAGAAATTTTGGTCCCTAAGGGACCTCATGATGCATGTGTAAGACCCCAACTTTGATCCTATGATCCCTCATGCCATCTCATCATTTGCATTGGCTTTGGGATCACACCTTGTCATCCTCCTCATCCTATAATTCATTGGGTTTTCAGTAGGAGATATCACAAAGCATTTGTGATTGTATCATACTTTATTTTCTTTGTTTACTAATCAAAATACCAAAAGCATGTCTAGTGTAGTGTTATTTCTTTTGTAGGTAGTGTGTGCATCCACATGTGTCTCATCAAGCTCACAACTAGGGTTTGAGACCCTCAGCACAAGAGATTAATCAAAGAAAGGTTCACATTGGCTCCAAACATCATATATGGATCCCGATGTTCTTTATTTGTCATTTTGATCAAGAATTCATCAAGAATTTGAAGCTTGTTTGTCAAGGGAGCCCTAATTCATCTAGATATCTTGTGTGCCTTCCTCAACAAGTTTCTTCAACATCTGGCAAATGATAGCAAGGTATACTCTATTGTACTTGATCATAAATATATATTATCCTCCATGAGCCTCTAATAGAAAAGTAACTTCAAGTTTGCAAGTTGGTTCAAGGAGGTTGACTAGAAAAGTCAACTAGTCAAATCTAGGGTTCCCTAGACCCTATCTCCTACAATATTTGTCATAAGAGAATGATTCAAAGAGAAAATTTACTCTTTATGACATTACAAACAACTTTAATGTTGGAATAAATAGCTAATTTTGCTTGGAAGGTGATTTTTTAAGGTGAAACATTATAGATCATTTTGTTTATGCCCAAGATAGAAGGTCAATTTACAAGAACTATAACTTGCTTAATTTTTATGATATGACGATCATCTAAGTTTCATGATCAATTTCAAGGTGTAGTTTCCAACTTTTCTTCTTTGATAAAGGTCAAATTCCACTTGCAAAGGCATGTACTAAGAGGAAACATTATAGGTTATTTTGGGCCATCACCATTGAACAAACAATTTTCCTCAACTTCTAAAATCCATAACTCTATCATCCAAGCTCCAAATGGTGTAAAATATGTGACCAAATTGAATAATATTGAAAGAGCTACAACTTTTAAGAAGGAACAAAAGTCATTTGAAGTTGATAGAAAAAGTTATTCAGGATGGAAAAAGGGGTCATTTGACTTTTAGAAAATTTTCAATATGTTTGATTCCTCCAACTTGCACACTAAAATTCATCATGATCCAAGCTTAAAATGGAAAAAGTTCCAACATCAAAGATGTTCCCCTTCATGCTAGCTTTCCAAAGAGTACAAGCTCATGGCATGACCCTATTTGGCAACTTTTGAACTCAATTTTCAAACAACTTTGCATGGCTTCATGAAGTGATCTCAGCATCAATTATGCACGAATTTGGACCTGTTGCAATCATCATTTGGGCCTAAATGAATACCCATGCACCCATGCACATAACTTTCTATTTTTGGATTCAAATTGGAAAGGTGTGATTATCATTTTACATTTCCTATTATAGCTGGAAATTCATGATCATCGAACTATTGACAAGCTAGAGATCAAATAACAAGAGTCACCACCGTGTTTTTATTGTTTCCAAGGGAAAAAGGAAAAAGTACGAACAAAACCCAAAAGTAAGAAGTTTTCAAATTAAAACTAATAAAAAGTCATAGATTACAGGTAAGGGGGTTGGTTACACAAAGGGAGGGTGTTAGCACCCAAAGTGTCCTAGGTACTCCTAAGGAGCCCTTTTTGTATGCATATGTACTTGGTATAAAGTGATGTTTACAAACAAATAGAATGGGGGTATGAGAAAAGAATTCATTAATTATATTTTTGTGTTAGACAAGACCTTCGGTCTTGTGCCTACGTACCAACATAAAAATGAGGGATCAAAACCTCGTAGTTCGTGATACAAATTTCAAAGTGGATGCATTGTTTTTAATAAAATTTAAGTTTGAAAGGCACAAAGGCCTAAAAATGGTTTGAATGAGTTAGTTCTTTTTGGCTTTTTTGAAAGTTTAGGTCAAGTATAATTAAGTTTATTTACAAGTTTGATTTAAGAAAAGAAGTTTGAAAATGAAATGGCATAAGGCCAAAGTTTCTATCTTTTTGCAAAAGTAGTCTAAGTTTAGAACAAAAGTAGTTCACACAAAGAAGATTTTGAAAAAATAGAGGGAGAGATTTTGAAATTAAAGAAATGTGGAGAAGATGAAGAGGCTATCCTATGTACAAAATTAAAATTTTAGAGTTGAAAAGATCTGACCAAATGGGTAACAATCCAATAGACAAAAATGTCAATAGAAACCCAGAATTCCCTTGGACTTTTAGAATCAAGCAACACATAAATGCACAATTATATTATCTTGAAGAGCAAGGCATCAAATAAAGATGGCTACATCCAAGCTTATCCATTACATGATCTTCTTCAAGGTAGCCCATGTAACAGATGAATTCCATAAGTCACAAGTTCAAAATAACAACTTCACAATGATTATGTTGCAGATGAACTTAGAGAAGTCTTCAAAGATGTATCAGATGAATTTCAAATTGCAAGCACTTGGTTCTCCAACAAGTTGGCATTGGCCAAGTCCTTTAGCATAAGAAGGTTGCCTAGATTCTAAGTCAATTTGTCCAAGATCAAGCCTACAATCCACTGAAAAGTTTTTTAGGGTTTTTGTTATTATTATGTACATTAATGGTCAAAGACCACACAAACAAGCAAAGTATACACAAACAAAATATATCACACAATATGGTCCAAATGGACAAAGTGAAAATTGCATTAACATAAACAATTAGAATAATATGAACAATGGCAAATGAATAATTGGCAAAAAATAAATGGAATTAAAGTAAATGACTTGAAATTAAAAGTTAGTAGTTAATTGGTTAGAAGTTAGTATTGTTTTGCTTTTGTTTTTCATTTCAAGACATTCTTTAGAGAACACTCAACCCACTTATCACAAGCATAAATTGTATGGAGTAGTCCTTAACGAGTTGGCTTGAGATCCATCTACTAAATAGAGACCCCTTTAGAATTACTGATGTCACACGAGTAAGTCGTGGATATGCATTACTTTGTCCAACCTGGGAGTCCGAGAAGTTGAGGACTGTAGAAAATTTAACCCAACTTGGCCTATTTAGGATGTAGTGTGGAGACTGTTCAAGTGTAGACTTGATAATAGTTGTTACGCGATACTACACTCAGACAAGTTTCTCTTGAGAATATTATGGGTTGATGAGTCAGTTATCTAAATATATAGTATTCGATAGATGGGATCACTACTATGGGAAATTTTTAGAACATGCTTTATAGGTTTTATCCTTAGTACACTCCTTTGGGTTGGTCCTTAACCTGACTCCATGATCGTGACTCACAATAAACCCTTTGATTCTCGGTTGATCTGATCGGTTATCGTCAAAATCAATGGAACTTGGGTGTTGATAAGGTGAAAACCATAATCCACCAAAATGGATGGTTGATCTTGATGATGACTTGATCCATCCTGTGACCTTTGTTTCTGTTTGCCTTGTGTGTGATCCCTTATGTGCAATTGTTGTATTCATGCATACATGCGCATCATAAAATTCATCATATTAATAAATTTTCAAGGAAATAAGGTCATGTTTGCAAATATTTTTCAGACCAAGGATTGTGGACGAAGGAAAACTAAAAAGTACAGTTTCAGATGTCCCAACTTGAAAGAGTTAAGAAACCTATCATCCTTTGTATTAGATCCCTTGGATTTCAAGCAACGTCATGGGAAGCTTCTATTCGTGTTATCTACCAAAGTTATGGAGGGATTCTTGAGTGTCTTGGTCTAGTTTAATGATCCTCTTTATCAGTGCTTCACTTTCCCTGATTATCAGCTCATGCCTATGTTAGAAGAGTATGCCCATCTCTTGGGTATGCCCGTATCTGACAAGGTATCTTTCAGTGGATTGGAGGAGATTCCAAGATCTCACGTCATAGCTGAGACTCTTCATTTGAAGAAATCTGAGATAGATGCTAATATGATGAAGAAAGGAGTAAGTTAAGGTCTTACTTCTGATTTTTTGATCGGGAGAGCCACTGCTTTTGCTCAAGTTAGTAGCATGGACATTTTTGAAGCCATCTTTGTCTTGCTTATCTATGGTTTAACTTTGTTCCCTAACATTGACAACTTTGTTGATGTTAACTCCATTAGAGACTTCTTGATTGGGAATCTTGTTCCGACTTTGTTGGGTGACACGTATTTCTCTTTGTATTTAAGGATTTCTAAAGGTGGCGGAACCATTGTATGTTGCGTTCCTCTTCTGTACAAGTGGTTTATTTCGCACTTGCCTCAGATGCCAGTCTTCTTGGAGAACAAGAAATGTCTACGGTGGTCTCAGAGACTGATGCCTCTCGCTAATGATGATATTGTTTGGTATGATTATGCATTTGATGGCTTGGAGATTATTAATAGTTGTGGTGAGTTCTCTAATGTGCCTTTCATTGGTACACAAGGAGGAATCAACTACAACCTTGTTTTGGCTCGTCGTCAGCTTGGGTTCCCTTGAAGGATAAACCTAATAACATTCAGTTAGAAGGTTTATTCTATGAAGAGGGTAAAGATCCCCAAAATTTGAAGAGTAGAATGGTGCATACTTGGCATTATATTCGTAGGAAGGGAAGATACGAGTTTGGTCCGTGCAATTGTGTAGATTTGGAAGCTTACACTACTTGGGTGAAGAAGAGAGCCTTGGAGCTTAAGATGTCGTATGCCTGCGAAAGATCTATGTCTATGGTTGTGGCTGAGCCATCAACTCTTCCCAACAAAGATGTAAAGGAGTTGGAAGATGCACTCTCAAAGATGTAGCAAGAGAGGTACCTTTGGGAATATTGGTTCCATGATTTGAACCTAAAGCATGTAGAGTTACAACTTGAGTCGAAAGACAAAGACGCACTCATTGAGTTTCTTGAAGAGCGTGCAATGAAGAGACAGAGAGAGCCAGAGGATTTATTTTCCTCTAGTATTCCTCAGCCTCCCGGTGCTTGGAAGAAGGTAGTTAATCAGCTCGTCCTCAAGAAAGCTCAGATGAAGATAACTTTTGAGTTAGAGATCAAACTCATCTGAAGGAAGTATACACCCTTGGCTAGTTCGTCTAATTCAGTTTTTAGGGATCCTTAGGATGAGACTCTGCTTTTCTCTTTTATTTGTACTTTTTGGTTTCTGAAATTGTACTCAGTGTAATCCTTCCAAAATTTTATGAATAAAATGAGATATTTTTATGGTTCAAAATTATTATTACTGATTATTATTATTGGATATTAAAATATTTGCAAGTAGAACTTTGTATGTCCCTTGAAATTTAAATTAAAAACATTGCATTTCATGCATCATTTGCATAACAGGTTTCTCGCATTCCAGCCTTCGGCCAGGTGTCTTATTGTTCTTCCTCTTTGTATCAGACAAGCTGACTCATCACTATAATACTCGAGTTAATCGCTAGAGAAGAATTGATCATCTAGAACAAGAGAACCAAGAGTTCGAGGAAGAGATTGTTAGGCTCACTTCTTTTATGGAGTCTGTCATTTCTTCTAAGAATCAACCATATCCGCCTCCTGCAACTCCTCCTCAGAGGACTGTTATCTCTAAAGTTGTTTCTCCACCATAGCCTGTAGTTCCCGCTAGCTAGCCTGCACCAACTATGCCTGCCAGATTCTTGTGGGGAATGCCGCCGAACTTTATGCCTGAAGGATATGCTCCAACTTTTGCTCATATGTCAGAATCTAGCCCGGTCATGTCTATTCCTCCTTCTGTCGTGCATACTTTGCCTCGTGTTGAGGAAACCATCTATCATTCTAAGTCGTCCAAGGGTCCCAATGTTTATGATAAGATGGACAAGATAAAAGAGCAATCTTGATTTGAGAAAGGAATTGAATACCCTGAGGGGTAAAGATCTATTCGGTAAGAGTGCTGCTGAGTTGTGCTTGGTGCCTAACGTCAAAATCCCTGTCAAATTCAAGGTCCTAGACTTTGAGAAGTATAAGGGAAATACATGTCCTCTGAGTCATCTTGTAATGTATGCCTGCAAGATGTCAACTCAGACAGACAATGATAAACTACTCATCCACTACTTCTAAGACAGTTTGACTAGTGTTGCACTTCGGTGGTATTTGGGATTGGACAGTGCTAATAGCCATACTTTCAATGACTTGGGCGAGGCCTTCGTCAAGCAATACAAGTACACCATTGATATGAATCCCGATCATGATCAGTTACGGTCGATGTCTCAGAAAGGTAAAGAGACATTCAAGGAGTACACACACAGATGGAGAGAACTTGCTTGTCAAATTAGCCCACCCTTGGAAGAGAAGGAGATGACCAAGATCTTTTTTTGAAAACTATGAGTTCATTTTATTATGAACATATGATTGTGAATGCTCCCAATGACTTCACTAATATGGTGAACATGGGGATGCAGTTAGAAGAGGGTGTCCGAGATGGCCGTTTGTCTAAAGATAAAGCATCTACGAGCAAGAAATATGGCGGTAGTTTCTCCAAGAAGAAGGAAGGGGAAACTAATGCAGTGACTGAAGGGAGGCATAAGAGGCCTCATGTGAGGAAGAATTCCATACCTCTCTAGCATCATCATCAAGTATCGTCAGTTATTCTTATTTTTACCAACAATTCAGAAATTTAATCAGTACATATTCAGCAATAACATCAGCAACAGCGTACCCACAACAATCACTACAACAAAAATCAGCAAAATTTTAAGAGGAAGAAGGTCACTTTTGACCCTATTCTGATGAGTTACGCATAATTATATCCTTCTTTGGTTGTCAAGAATTTGATTCAACCAAGAAATCCTCCACATACACCTGAATCTTTGCCATTGTGGTTCAAGCCCGATCTACACTGTGCTTTTCATCAGGGAGCCCCCGACCATGACATTAAAAATTGCTATCCTTTTAAGAATGAGGTCTAGAAATTGATCAAGAGTGTTATGGTGTCCTTTGAGGACCGCGCGCCTAATGTCAAAGCTAATTCATTGCCCACTCATGGTAATTCTTATGTGAATATGGTAGATGGTTGTCCTGGGAATTTCAGGGTTTTCGATGTTCGTCATATTCGACAGTCTTTGGTAGAGATCCATAGAACTTTGTGCTTGATCAACGATTGTGAGCATGACCATGATGGTTGTGTTAGCTGCAATGTGAACCCTCAAGGATGTGGGATTGTCAAGAGGGATATGTAGAAGCTGGTAGATGAAGGTGTGATCCAAAGCCAATAGTCCAGAGATATGGGGAATGATGTGAACGTTATTGTACCAGTATTCAAGACTCCGGAGCGAGTGGTAATTCAATTTAACAGCAGCAGAAGTGACAATAGATCGGCATCATCGTTGGTAATACGGTTGTAAGACCCCAATTTTGACCCTAAGATCCCTCATGCAATTTCATCATAAGCATTAGCATTGGGATCACATCTTGGCATCCTCCTTGCCCCTTTTCATTGGGTTTGTTTTGGGAGAGATCACCAAGCACTTTGTGATTATATCATACTTGTATTTATCATTTCACTAACCAAAATACCAAAAATATGTCTTTGCATTTGTCTAACTCTTTTGTAGGAAGGGCATGATTCCATTGATTCATCAAGTTCACATATAGGGTTTGAGACCCTCATGAACAAAGAGAACAACCAAGATTTGATTAAAGAATGGTTATGAGCATCATATATGAATCCCAATGTTCTCTACATGTTATATTGATCAAGTTTTCTTCAAGAGTTTGAGGGTGATTTGCCTTGGAAATCCTAGTTTGACTAGGTATCTTGAGTAACTTCTCCAACAAGCTATCCCACCAATTGTAAAAATTTCTCAAGGGACACTTCAAAATTCATCATCTTATGCATATATGATCTACCATGAGCCAAGAAAGTCAAGAGAATTGGAAGCTAGCAAGTTGGTTGATGGTGGTTGGCCAGATGGATTCATCTGATCAAAATTGGGTCTCCCCAGACCCTATCTCCTACAATTTTCACCATATGAAAATGATTCCAATAGAAAACTTACTCTAAATGACATTCCAAACAACTTTCCTGTTGATACCTAGAGCTAGTTTTTCTTGGAAAACCATTTTCTATGTTGAAACATTATAGGTCACTTTGTCTTAACCCTAATTTGAAAGTCAACTTCCCAAGGCCATAACTTGCTCAATATTTATGCGATGAATTATTTACAAGTTTCACAATCAAATTCAATGTGTCTACTTAAACTTTGATGTTTGGAGTGGGAGCTAATTCAACTTTTTTGAGCATGTGATATGAGGTTACATTATAGGTCACTTTTGACCTATACCATTGATCAAGTGATTTTTCCAAACCTCAAAAATGCATAACTCTATCATTTCAAACCCAAATGACATGAAATTGGTGACCATTTTGAAGGCCTTGAAGAGAGCTAAAACTTTGATGAAGATACTTTTATCATTTGAAGCTCATATAAAAAGTTAAGCAAGGTGGAATATTGAGACATATGGCTTGACACTTAGAAATTTTTTGATATGTCAAAACTTTCCAAACTTCCATCTCAAATTTCTCAAAGTTCCAAGATCCAAATGAAAAAGTGTTGAACATGAAAGTTGTTCCTCTTGATCTCACCTTTCCAAAGAGCTCAAATTCATGCATTTTGGATAAGGAATGCATAGGCTACGCATGGCATGAACATGGTGGTATCACTTGGCAAGGATCAAACTTCAAACATCAATGCACACTTGCCTTGCAATCCAAGCTTAATTCAGACTATCCAACATTCATTTGTGGACCTCAAGCAATGATTTCATGGGTCTGTGCACGCCCATGCACCCTTGCATCACCATTTGCCAAAATTGGAAAGTGATTTGAAGTGTGCAATTATCAATTGTTTTGGCTATAAATAGAGCTTCAATTGCTCAGAAATGGACACACATTCGCGCCAACTTTGATCCCCCATCTCAAACCCTCACTTTGCAAAGGATAAGCCTGAGAAATTCTTTTAAATTTGAGGTTGAATTTCTGCTGTTTTGAAATTCAAATCTCCAGGAATCCATAGCCTTTCAAGCATCTAATCCTTCTACTACAAGCAAGTAGAGTGAGACCAAGCACAAGCAAGATCAAGGTCAGTTGAATCCAGACCTCCATTGAAGGTATTTTCCAGAAATTTTGAACTCTTCGATTCTCTCAAATTCTTGCTCAATTCTACTAATTCTTTGGTTGTCTGAAGTCCTACCAATGCAGGCAAGAAGATTGAGTTGCTTTGAGGTCAAATCGAAGCAACTCAGTTCATGTACCTCAAATTTTCAACTACATGTATCTCTCAATATACTTGGAGTTAGAGTGAATTGAGGCCAGATTCGAGCTCAATGTCATTTTTACTTTAAAATCATGTCCTTGTTTTTCATTTTGGTGATGGTTGATGGTGGACCAGTCCGGTGAGGTCCACCGGAGAAGATGACCGGAGCTCTGGCTCTGACGATGCATTGGCAAGTCTCTGAACCACATGATCCATTCATTTTGTTTTAATCCTAGGCGTTGGTTTTGATTACCAAAGTTGCCACGCGCTGACTAAGGACAATGGTAGATAGCGCGCTCCTGGCCATTTGATCTGCCACCTCAATTAATGAGGGAGATCAAGTGGTCCTCGTTTTTTCTGATAATTTAATTTTCATTTTATTTGCTTTATTTTCAATAATTCATATTAAATTCAATATTGATCCAAAACATATGGGACTTTCACCAAAAAATTTCAAATATTTTTCTCTTTCATATTCTGAATTAAAATTAGTTTTTGGATCATTATTAATATTTTTCATGAATTAATTGATTTCACATTTGTTTTTAATTGTTTAAAAATATTTTTTAATGCCCAAAAATTATGAATTTTTTTCTCCAAGGTCCTTTGACCTTGTTTGACCTTGTTTGACCTATGATAAATCTCATGGCCATTTCTTTGGTGTTTTGATGAGATTTTAGGAATTGGACAAACCATATTTAATTTAAATGCACTATTTTAATATTTTTAATTTGAATAAATGCCAAATAAATTTGTTGACTAATTGTGATGACTTTGTTTATGTTTGACTCTTGTTGTTGGGCCTTGGTCAAGGTTGATTTGACTTTGTCAAATTAATATCATTGGATTTAGGGGTTGATGGAATCTACATTCCATCTCCCAAAATGAATGAATGATATTAATTTGGTAAAAGTCCTCCTTTGACCAATTTGTGATTTCATTCATCCCTCTCCCACTCATCTTATTCCTCTTCTTCGTTCCTTCATTCCATTTGGCCTATGACATCTCAAAGTCCTAATGCTAGTTGATTGAAAAATTGACATTAGTAGGGATGAGATTAGGCCACACCTTTTGCATATTCTTTTTGTGTGTGGTATGTTTCATGAGCATAGTCCATTATATTATGTCTCTAACATGCATTAACACCAAAATTCTATTGTCCGACCTCAAATAGTTGTGACTTCTACATAAGTCCAATTACGATTGCTTAACATAGCGCTAAATTTGTGACATAAAAGACATAAGCATTCTAGTTAGTGAGATTGTAAGTCTCCCCTCTTTCATGGTATTGTGTGGAAACTTGGCCTTCTTTCCTTCCTTTGGAAGATGTTTTGGTTCAAGGATCCATGCTTGTGATAAGTGGGTTGAGTGTTCTCCAAAGAATGTCTTGAAAAGCAAAAGCAAAATAACACTAACTTCTAACCTACTAACTACTAACTTTTAATTTCAAGCTTTTACTTTAATACAATTTACTTTTAGCACTTTATTTCATTTGCCATTGTTCATATCATTCTATTTGTTTATGTTAATGTAAGTTTCACTTTGTCCATTTGGACCATATTGTGTGATATATTTTGTTTGTGTATACTTTGCTTGTTTGTGTGGTTTTTGACTATTAATGTACATGATAATAACAAAAACCCTAAAAAAAATTGAGTGGACTGTTGGCTTGATCTTGGACAAATGGACTTAGAATCTAGGCAACCTTCCTATGCTAATAGACTTGGCCAATGCCAATTTGTTGAAGAACCAAATGCTTTCAATTTGAAATTCATCTAATACATCCTTGAAGACCTCTTTGAGTTCATCTGCAACATGATCATTGTGAAGTTGTTATTTTGAACCTGTGACTTGTGGAATTCATCTATTACATGGGTTAATTTGGAAGAAGATCATGTAATGGATAAGCTTGGATGTGGCCATCTTTATTTGATGCCTTGCTCTTCAAGATAAGATAATTGTGCATTTGTGTGTTTCTTGATTCTAAAAAGTCCAAGGGAATTATGGGTTTATATTGACATTTTCGTCTATTGGATTGCTACCCATTTGGTCAGATCTTTTCAACTCTAAACTTTGAATTTTATGCATAGGATAGTCTCTTCCTCTTCTCCCCATTTCTTTAATTTCAAAATCTCTCCATCCATTTTTTTAAAATCTTCTTTGGGTGAACTACTTTTGTTCTAAACTTTGACTACTTTTGCATAAAGATAGGGACTTTGGCCTTATGCCATTGCATTTTCAAACTTCTTTTCTTAAATCAAACTTGTAAATAGACTTAACTATACTTGACTTAAACTTTCAAAAAGCCAAAAAGAACTAACTCATTCAAACCATTTTGGGCCTTTGTGCCTTTCAAATTTAAATTTCGTTAAAATCAATGCATCCATTTTGAAATTTGTATCACGAACTACGAGGTTTTGATCCCTCATTTTTATGTTGGTACATAGGCACAAGTCCGAAGGTCTTGTCAAATACAAAAATATAATTAATGAATTCTTTTCTCATCCCACCATTCTATTTGTTTGTAAACATCACTTTGTACAAAATACATATGCACACAAAAAGGGCTCCCAAGGAGTACCTAGGACACTTTGGGTGCTAACACCTTCCCTTTGTGTAACCAACTCCCTTACCTGTGATCTCTGACTTTTATTAGTTTTTATTTGAAAACTTCTTACTTTTTGGGTTTTGTTCGTACTTTTTCCCTTTTCCCTTGGAAACAATAAAAGCGTGGTGGCGACTCTTGTTATTTGATCTCTAGCTTCTTAATAGCTTGATGATCATGAATTTCCTGCTATAACGGTTAGCGGACCCGATCCCGTATTCACCCGATAAAGATGTACCTTATAAGTACAATTCTACTATGATTGAGAATGGGTAAGAAGTTCCTCTTCCCGCTGCAAATTCAATAGTAAGCATTGCAGATTTCATTAAGGTGACCCATATCGGTCGTGTATTTAGCCCAGTATCTCCGAAGGTCATGGAAGATGTTGGTAAGAAGGCATATGTTCCTTCAGTTGATCCTATTAACGCTCCAACTTGTCATTCTGGTGAATCCAGCGGGTTGAAGGTTAATGATGATGATGAAGTTATCCGATTAAGCAAGAAGAGTGAGTTTAATGTTATGGAGCAGCTGCTCCAAACACCATCCAAAATCACTTTCTTGTCATTATTGATGAACTTTGAGGCGCATAAATAGGCTTTGCAAAAGGTGCTAGAGCAAGCCTATGTTGAGCATGATGTTACAGTTGATCAGTTTGATCATATTGTCGCCAATATCACATCTTGCAATAATTTGAGCTTTTGTGATGAAGAGCTTCTCGAGGAAGGCAGAAATCATAACTTGGCCCTCCATATATCAATGAATTGCCAAGAATATGCTTTGTCCAATGTTTCGGTAGATACTGGCTCATCGTTGAATATGCTACCGAAATCAACTTTGGCAAGGTTACCTTATCAGGGCGTACCAATGAGGTACAACGGTGTAGTTGTGAAAGCATTCGACGGTTCCTGAAAAACTGTCATTGGAGAGGTGGACCTTCCCGTCAAGATTGGTCCGAGTGAGTTTCGGATTACTTTCCAAGTAATGGACATTCACCCAACCTACAGCTGTTTACTGGAAGGCCATGGATTCACGAGGTTGAAGCTATAACGTCTACTTTGCATCAGAAGCTTAAATTTGTTAAAAATGGTAAGCTCGTCGTTGTTGGTGGAGAGAAAGCGCTTTTGGTGAGCCATCTATCATCCTTCACCTATGTAGAAGCTGAAGAAGAAGTTGGAACACCGTTCCAAGCTTTGTCTATTGCTAAAGAAGTTCAGAAGACTGGGGCATCCATGTCTTCTCTGAAAGATGCAAGGGAAATTGTTCAGGTTGGTGGCACCGACAAGTGGGGTCGTGTAGTAGAAGTCGTCGAGAACAAGAATAGAGTTGGTATGGGATTTCAGCAAGGGCCGTTCAATGGAAATATTAAGGCTATACAACCAGTTTTCCGTAGCGGGGGGTTCATTCATGAAGATGAACAACACTCAACTGCAATCATTGAATATGACGATAAAGACGAAGCTTGTGCCCATTTTAGGACACATGGCTAGACTTGCAATAATTGGGTTACTGCAGACGTTCATATCATTATACATCGTTCAAAGTAATTTGTTTTATTATCCAAAGAAAAATCTTTCTCCTGTGCCTAAGGGAGAAGTGAAACATTGTTGGGCATTTTCAATATTATCATCAATAAAATACAATTTTATTCATCCGTATCTATGATGTTTTTACTTTTTGCTTTTTCTGGAAATGGTAATCACAAAGAACATGAATAAACAATAACTTTTCCCATATCTGCATAATATTTGTTTACACTTCATTTCTCTAAAATCAAAATATCAAATCATTATGCAGGTTTCTTCTCAAATCCATTGAACATAATGATCCTACTCCCTATCCAAACTTTGATTTCCCTGTGTTTGAAGCCGAGGAAGAGAATGATGATGAAGACGTGTCTGATGAGTTATCTCGATTACTTGAGCACGGGGAAAGAACCATTCTTCCATTTGAAGAGCAGATTGAGTTGGTCAACTTGGGTTCCGAAGATGATGTCAAGGAAGTCAAGATTGGGTCACAACTTCGTCCAGATGTTAGAAGAGGTTGGTTGATCTTCTCCGAGAATACTCTGATGTGTTTACTTGGTCATATCAAGATATGCCAAGTCTTAATACCAATATTGTGGAGCATAGATTACCGTTGAAGCCTGAATGCCCACCGATCAAGTAGAAGTTGAGAAGAACTCATCCCGATATGGCAGTGAAGATTAAGGAGGAAGTGCAAAAGCCGATTGATGTTGGTTTCCTTGTTACCTCCGAGTATCAGCAATGGGTGGCCAATAGTGTGTCTGTTCCTAAGAAAGATGGAAAAGTTCGTATGTGTGTTGGTTATAGAGATTTGAATAAAGCTAGTCCGAAAGACGATTTTCCTTTGCCACACATTGACATGTTCGTAGACAAAACAGCTAAATTCAAAGTCTTTTCTTTTCTGGACGAATTTTCCGGTTATAATTAAATTAAGATGGCACCCGAAGATATGGAGAAGACCACATTCATTACACCTTGGGGAACATTATGTTATCAAGTGATGCCTTTCGCTTTAAAGAATGTTGGTACAAGGTACCAGAAAGCTATGACCACTATTTTCCATGATATGATGCATATAGAGATGGAGGTCTATGTTAATGATATGATTGCTAAATCAAGGACTAAAAAAGAGCATGTTGAACATTTAATGAAGTTATTCCAGCATTTGAGGAAGTATAAACTCCACTTGAATCCTAATAAGTATACATTTGGTGTTCGCTCTGGTAAGTTGTTGGCCTTTATTATCAGCGAGAAGGGTATTGAAGTTGACCCCGCCAAGGTCAAAGCAATACAAGAGATGGTTGCACCCAAAACTGAGAAATAAGTCAAAGGTTTTCTCATCCACTTGAATTATATCTCAAGATTTATATCGCATATGACTGCCACATGTGCGCCTATATTCAAGCTCCTTCAGAAAGACCAGTCATGTGATTGGACCGGGGATTTCCAGAAAGTTTTTGACAATATCAAAGAGTATCTGCTTGAGCCTTAGATTCTGTCTCTGCCTGTTGAAGGAAGACCTTTGATCATGTATTTGACTATGCTTGATGAGAGTATGGGTTGTGTTCTCGGTCAGCAAGACGAATCTGGTAAAAAAGAACATGCAATTTACTACCTCAGTAAGAAGTTCACCGACTGTGAGTCACGGTATTCTATGCTTGAGAAGACATGTTGTGTTGTGGCTTGGGCTGCTAAGCGTCTGCGCCAGTATATATTAAATCATACTACTTGGTTAATATCCAAAGTAGATCCAATCAAGTACATATTTGAAAATCCTGCTTTAACTGGGAGGATTTCCCGTTGGCAGATGTTGTTATCTGAGTATGATATTTAATACCGAGCTCATAAAGCAATTAAAGATAGTGTCTTGGCTGACTATTTGGCTCACCAACCTATTGATGATTATCAGTAAGTGCAGTATGATTTCCCTGACGAAGAGATTTTGTATTTGAAGATGAAAGATTGTGATGAACCATTACTAGGCATGGCAACAGGGCGGGTCGGGGACGTTTTTACCTCCCCCAAACCCAAACCCGAATCCCCAAACAATCCCCGTTCCATGCCCCAAACCCAAATGGGGATGGAGAATCAAAACCCAAACCCGTCCCAAACGGGTTCGGGTTGGGTTCGGGTATCCCCGCCCCGCCACCATTCATTTAGTGAAATCAATTTTTTAATAGAAATATTTATTTTTCTAAAATAAAATTACATTACAAATAATAAAATAAAACATTCTAAAAAAATTCCATACATACATTTCCAATATTTTAAATAATAAATTAAAATTAAAATATCAAAACATTGACCGTATATTTAATATTCTAAATTATCAAAAATAAATAATAATGTACATAATGAAATAAACAGGGCGGGTTCGGGGTGGGTACTAGTGTCCCCATTACCCGGCCCGTCCCCATATTTTAAAATTGGGGAAAACCCAAACCCAAACCCAATTAAAGCGGGTTTTCCCCGTCAACTTCGGGGCGGGTTCGGGTTGGTACCCGCGGGTACGGTTATGTTGCTATGCCTAACCATTACTCGAAGAAGGGCCAGAACCTGGTTCCTGTTGGGGCATGAAATTTGATGGAGCTATTAATTCATATGGTAATGGCATTGGGGAAATTATTATTACTTCTCAAGGAACACATTTTCCATTTACAGCTAGATTGACCTTCAAATGTACAAATAATATGGCTGAGTATGAAGCTTGCATTATGGGGCTCGAAGAAGCCATTGATCTTAGGATCAAATATCTTTACGTCTATGGAGATTCAACTTTGGTTGTTAACCAGATCAAATGTGAATGGGAGACAACTCAACCTGGTTTGATACCGTACAAAGATTATGCGAGGATGATATCAACTTTATTTACAAAGGTTGAATCTTATTATATCCCTCGAGATTAGAATCGGATGGCAGACGCTCTTGCAACATTGGCTTCCATGATTGTGGTGAAGTTTTCGAATGAAGTTCCCAATCTGACTGTGATGCATCTTGATAGGGAAACTCATGTGTTTACTGTTGAAGAAATCAAGGATGATAAGCCATGGTATTATGATATCAAATTTTTCCTCCAAAGTCAGATTTACCTGTCTGGGGCATCTTTGAAAGATAAGAAGACTTTGAGAAGATTAGCTGGCAACTTCTACCCGAATGGTGATGTGCTTTATAAGAGGAATTTTGATAGGGTTCTGCTCAGATGCATGGATAGACACAAAGCAAACTTATTGATGACAAAAGTACATGAAGGCTCCTTTGGTACACATTCCAATGGACATGCTATGGCGAAGAAGATGTTGAGAGCAGGTTACTATTGGTTGCAAATGGAATCTGACTGTTGCAAGTATGTGAAGAAATGCCACAAGTTTCAAATTTATGCAGATAAGATTCATGTTCCTCCGACACTTTTGAATGTAATATCCTTTTAATGGCCCTTATCCATGTGGGAAATTGATATGATTGGCATGATTGAGCCCAAAGCATCAAACAGACATCGTTTCATTCTTGTGGCTATTAATTACTTCACAAAGTGGGTTGAACCGGCATCGTATGCAAATATGACCAAGCAAGTTGTTGTAAGGTTTATCAAGAATCAGATTATATGCCAATATGGTGTGCCAAGCAAGATCATTACTGATAATAGATCGAACTTAAATAACAATATGGTAGAAGCTCTTTGCAAAGACTTCAATATTGCACATCATAATTCTTCTCCCTACAGAACCAAGATGAGTGGGGTTGTTGAAGTTGTGAACAAGAGAGTCAAGAAGATTATCCAGAAGATGGTTATGATGTGCAAAGATTGGCATGATATGATCCCCTTTGCTTTGCATGGGTATCGTACATCCGCCTGCACTTCAACAAGGGCAACCCCTTTCTCTCTTGTTCATGGATGGAAGTTGTACTCCCCGTAGAGGTTGAGATCCCATCATTGTGTGTGCTGATGGAAGCCAAGTTGACTAAAGCTAAATGGTGTCAGACCAGGTTTGATCAACTCAATTTGATTGAAGAAAGGAGATTGAATGCCATGTGTCATAGTTAGTTATATTAGCAAATAATAAAGAAAGCCTTCGATAAAAAGGTCAAGCCTCGTGTGTTCCAAGAAGGAGACCTCGTGCTCAAGAAGATGTTATCTTTCAAACCTGATTCTTGGGGAAAATGGACTCCATATTATGAAGGTTCATGGATTCTTACAACTATGCATGGTTAAGAGTTCACTCGTCCTGTGAATGTCGATGTAGTTAAGAAATACTTCGCCTAAAACAAGAAAAGAACAACTCGCTAAGTTGAAAACCCGAAAGGGAGGCTTAGGAAAAAATAAGTGTCTCGGTGGATTAAAACTCGAAAGGGCGATCCAGGAAAAAGTTAGAGACATAAAAAGAAAAAAATTATCCCAGTAGATTGAGTACCCTGCCTTGGGGAAATCTAGGCAAAAATTAGGGATTATAGGAAGTAATTGGATCCGGCTAGATCTGATTATTGAAACCGTGTTGCCCGTCATCTGGTTCCGATTTATCATTCTCAACCAAAGATAAGCACATTGATTTTCAAAGTGGGTATGGAGAGTAGTGGTCATTGTATTCAATGTATCTCTTTTCCATGTAAATTACCATTTTCAAACTCTGTAAAGATCCATGGAGTCTCGCCATTTGCGGACTACCATTCTATTAAATAAAGTTGAGCCTTTATCCAATTATTTGCATTTCTTATTTGTTTATGTTTAATAAAATTGTATCTTATAATGATAATTTTGAAATAAACAAATCAACAAATAAACATTTTTCTGGAATAATAAGATATTTACTTTAAGAACTTTGAATTCAAAAGGAATGTCAACATCAATCCAAAGAATGGTAAGTCTTGACGTATGAAGCACTGTCTTCCCCAAGCAGCTGTCATCCATTCCCGGTATTGGTCGATATGTTGTAGTTCACCGTCTCTTCCCAGCTGATACCTTCATGGATACTTATCCATGGTTTACTGATTATAATTGAACCATGGATCTCAAGTAAAACCTTTATTTGGTTTTCAGATCCCCAACAGTTGTATATCCCCAACAGAGTTCTCTCTTCTGATGGCAGATCTCCTCAATCGAGAAGTTGTTTGATTTTGAGTAGTATTGTTGTAGTCGTCTTTTGTGGGGTTGTCTCCCATTTGATATGGTATTGACCTAAAATTCCCCGCAACATTGACTTGTTGCTTTGAAGTATATATATATCCCTCAGCTTGAGATGTTGGTCCTCAGCAGATCTCTCTTATCCTCAACAGTGCTTTCGTCCCCCGCGAAGTTGCCAAGTTGTATTTTCTCCTCTCCCAAAGGGTTTGAGCTTTAAGCAAGATCTGTGTCAATCTTTTCTTATCCCCTAGAAGTCAATCCTCCTCTTTTGAGAGTTGAGTTTCGAGTTGGATTTATTTCAATCCCTTTGATTTCTCTCTCTCTCTCTCTCTCTCTATATATATATATATATATATATATATATATATATATATATTCTTCATTTCCTCTAAGTGCTAAGTCTTTAGCAGTTTTTGGTCGGATGCGTGTTCTCTATTGTCTTCCCCAACTATAGTTAAGCATTGAATTTGGATTGTTATATCTCTGGTCTTCGTTGAGCACTTAGTTGTATGCCATCCCTAGAGAATTAAATATATTTGAATTAGGATTTAGACCCTCGATGATTTATTTTCATCCCTAGTAGGTTCTTCAGTTGGTGTTCCCATCTTGTTGAGATTAGACGAATATCTAGTTTTGATGATTAGATCTTCATGTTTGTATCCTTTATGCTCGTTTGTCAGCATAACCATATACATACACATGCATAAACATATCATCAGATGTTTCATTGCGCATTTTACGCATTTGACCTATTTTCCTGATCCCCTGATTTGGTGATATCATTTCCCCATGCATATTTGGTATGTCTGTCCTCCTTCAATATAGAGTGTTAGCCCCTTAAGCAGAAAGAGTTTATCCTTCCTCCTTCCCTACTGAGTTATTTCCTCGTGGATGATTATTATTTCTGTCTCCTCCCTAGTGCTTTATCTGGATGAAATCTCTCCCCTTGAGTTATGTCTTCATTGGGTTGAGTCTTGTTTGACCATTTCTTTCTAGTTCTTCCCTAGATAGATCTTTTGGTCCCCAAGAGTTTATTATCCAGTAACCGGTAATATTCTTCTTGATATTGAGTACTTTACATGTGTTAATTTACTCAGTAACAGGTAAAAGGTAATTTACTTCTTCTATTTTTCCAGCGGATTCATTTTTTTCTGTTTCCCTAGGCAGTCTATCCTAGATATGTTCATCTTAACCGATGACGGATATTCTCCCTCTTGAGTTTATCTCTGATATGTTCACTTTAACCGATGATAGATACTCTCTCTTTGGTTTTTTACCCAGTAAACCGGTAGTTGTAAATCCTTCTTTCCTTGCAAGTTTATCCTTGATATGTTCATCCTAACCGGTGACGGATATTCTTCCTGTTCGACATTCTACCCACTGAATGGTAGATATAAATCCTATTGTTTTGAGGACGATCACCTTTGTTAAGTTGCCCTAACTGGTAGTTGGTGACCCTCCCTTTGATTTTATCCTTGATATGTTCACTTTAACCAATGACGGATACTATCTCTTTGGTCTTTTACCCAGTAAACTGGTAGATGTAAATCCTATTTTCCCCAGAAGTTTATCCTTGATATGTTCATCTTAACCGGTGACAGATATTCTTCCTTCTGAGTTTATCTTTGATATTTTCATCTTAACCGGTGACAGATACTCTCTCTTTGGTCTTCTACCCAGTAACCGATAATGAATATTCATCATTTTCCTCAGCGAGTCATCCTTGATATGTTTACCTTAACCGGTAACGGATGTCCCTCTGTCGGAGTATATTATCTTCTTACCTAGTAACAGGTGGTAGATAATATATCTCTTTTACTCCTACATTGAAGATTTTTTTCTTCCCCAGTTGAGTTTGGATTCGTATTTCTTTGTGAAATCGAATCTCATTTTGGTGTTTGAGTATTTCAGCTTTGTTCTGATTTACGCATTTCCCAAACGGTTGTTTCTTGTTGGTGTTGGTGTTATCTCGATACATGAAGATTGTTTTTCCTCAGTCTGAGTCTTTCTATTGATTTATTTTCATGGAAATCCCCTCGTGTCTTTAGCAGTTTTAAGTCGTAGCCTGGCCTACGCCTATCTTTTATCACCTAGAGTCTCTGTCTCCCAAGTGAGTTTTCCTTATGGAAAGCATTTGTGATTGTATCATACTTTATTTATTTATTTTACTAATCAAAATACCAAAAATATGTCTAGTGTAGTGTTATTTCTTTTGTAGATAGTGTGTGCATCCACCTGTGCCTCTTTAAGCTCACAACTAGGGTTTGAGACCCTCAGTGCAAGAGATTAATCAAAGAAAGGTTCACATTGGTTCCAAGCATCATATATGGATCCCCATGTTCTTTATTTTTAATTTTGACCAAGAATTCATCAAGAATTTGAAGCTTGTTTGTCAAGGAAGCCATAATTCATGTAGATATCTTGTGTGCCTTCCTTAACAAGTTTCTTCAAAATCTGGTAAATGATATCAAGGTATACTCCACTGTACTTCATCATAAATATATATTATCCTCCATGAGCCTCTAAGATCAAATTAACTTCAAGTTTGCCAGTTGGTTCAAGGAGATTGACCAGAAAAGTCAACTAGTCAAATCTAGGGTTCCCTAGACCCTATCTCCTACAATATTTGTCATAAGAGAATGATTCAAAGAGAAAATTTACTCTTTATGACATTACAAATAACTTTAATGTTGGCATCAAGATCTAATTTTGCTTGGAAGGTCATTTTTTAAGGTGAAACATTATAGGTCATTTTGTTTGTGCCCAAGATAGAAGGTCAATTTACAAGAATCATAACTTGCTCAATTTTTATTATATGAAGATCATCTAAGTTTCATGATCAATTTCAAGGTGTATTTTCTAACTTTTCTTCTTTGAGAAATGTCAAATTCCACTTGAAAAGGCATGTACTAAGAGGAAACATTATAGGTCATTTTGGACCATCACCATTGAATAAGCAATTTTCCTCATCTTATAAAATCCATAACTCTATCATGCAGGCTCAAAATGGTGTCAAATTTGTTACTAAGTTAAACAATATTGAAATAGATACAACTTTTAAGAAGGAACCAAAGTCATTTGAAGCTCATAGAAAACGTTATTCAAGGTGGAAAATGGGTCATTTGACTTTTAACTTAGAAAATTTTCAAGTATGTTTGATTCCTCCAACTTCCACACCAAAATTTATCATGATCCGAGCTTGAAATGGAAAAATTTCCAACATTAAAGTTGTTTCCCTTCATGCTAGCTTTCCAAATAGTCCAAGATCATGGCATTTGGATTAAAATTGAGGGATTTGTGCCTGGTTCCTTTGCATGGCCCTATTTGGAAATTTTTGAACTCAATTTGAAATAACTTAGCATGGCTTCATGAAGTGATCTCAGCATCAATCATACACAAATTTGGACTTGTTGTAATCTTCAATTGGGCCTAAATGCATGCCCATGCACCCATGCACATCACTTGCTATTTTTGGATTCAAATTAGAAAGGTGTGATTATCACTTTGCATTGCCTATATAATGAGCTCATTGGCCTCAGAATGGGGGAGGACCCTTGCCTAAGCTTTGATCATCAATCCCAAGCCTTCATTGAAAGAATACCTTGAAGGTTTCATTTGAAATCGAGCTTCTAGTTCTCTTTCTGTTTTTGACCTAGAACTCCAAGGATTCAAATTCATTTGTGTTCCAATCATCTTCTGCAAGCAATAGGAAGCAAGGCCAATTCAATTTGCATCAAGATCTAGCTCAGAATTCATCACCCGAAGGTGAAATTTCTCAAACTTCAAATCTTCGATTCTCTCTCATTTATCCATAATTTTGCTTAGTTTGTGGTTGGATGAAGTCCTACCAATATAGGAGACAAGATTGAGTAGCTTTGAGGTCAAATCGAAGCAACTCAGTTTGCATACCTTGTTTTTCAATTCCACATATCTTTTTATATAGTGAGAATCGAAAGAAATGGAGGTCAGATTCAAGTTCCCTTTGATTTTCTCTTCAAAACCATATATGATCCATCCATTTTGGTGATGCTTTGGTCCTGACAGTCCGACGAGGTTGACCGGAGAAAATGACCAGAACTAGGGCTCCTTTGATGCGTTGGCTTTATTCCAGGCCATCTGATTTGGTCCCTACCTTCTAATCATGGCCATTCCTTCTGATTACTTTGTTTACTGCACATTAACTAGTGACCACCATGAACTTGATGCGCGTGGACATAAGATCTCCCACCTCAATTAATGAGGGATATTTGATGGCCCTCATTTTTTCTGATTATTTAATTTTCCACTTTAATATTTTAAATAGCCTTTTCTTATTAAATTCATAATAATTTCAATTTTAATCCAAAAAATATGGGACTTTCACCAAAAATCTTTAAATAATTTCCTCTTTCATATTTTGAGTTAAAATCATTTTTTGGATTGGATTTGATATTTTTTGTAAATTTAATAGTTTTAGACTTGTTTTTTATTAATTTTAAATACTTCTAACTTTCCAAAAATTCCCAATTTTTTTCTCTAAGGTCCTTTGACCTTGTTTGACCTAGGATAAATCCTATGGCCATTTATTTGGTGATTTGAAGGGATTTGATGTTTTGTCTCTTTTAAAATGCATTTTTATTCATTTAAAAAATGATTTCAATTTGATTAATTATTTAAATATTATGTTGAGCTATTTGATTGACCTTTTGATGTTTCATCATCTGTTTGGCCTTGATCATGGTTGATTTGAACTTCCATTTGATCAATACTATCGAATTTAGGGGGTTGATGAAGTGTAAACTTTATCCCTCAAGATGAATGGATACTATTGATCGGATGAAATTCCTCCCTTGATCAATTTGGATTTCCCTTTTTACTTCTTCTCTTCATCTTCATCTCCTTCTTCCCCAATCCATCATTGACCAATGAATTCTCAAATATTCAAGTGCCAGTTGATTCATCAATGACCTTGTGTCCAATAAATCAACATGAGCTTGATTGAGATAGGTCCATCCCATTTTATTTTTTGTGTGTGGTATGCTTTAGGAGCTTGATCATTGTACCTTTTCTCTAGCATATAATAAAAAATTTAGAATTTTAAAATGCAGAAAAGTATTTTTAAACCAATTAAAACAAAGGAGAAAAGATAAAATTCATGAAAAATAGAAAATGAGTGAAATAAAATGTCAAAAAATAAAAATCAGATGAAGAAAAATAAAAGAGAATTTTAGAAATTATTTAGGGATTTTTTGAATGAAAAATGAAATTACTATGAGTTTTTAAAGAAAAAGAAATAAAAATAGTAAAATAAAAATAATTAAAATCATAAAAAACACGGAGCGTTGGATCACGCTTCATTAATTGACGTGGCAAATCCAACACTCCATATGTTAGAGAACATTATGGAACACGCTGTAAGCCAAACACATGATCCAGTTCAAATCCAACAAATCAAAACATTTCATTTTGCCAACGTGTCTGATCAAACTCAGACAACCTGAGAAAACTCTGGTCATCTTCTTCGGTGAGCTCTCACAGGAGTTTCATCGTTTGCTAAATTCAAGACACGGGACCACCACCATTGTGATTCTCTTCTCATTCTGAATTCAACCTTATGCTCCAAATTCATTTATGTGAACTGAGCAAAGGGAATTTCAGAGAAGTTTTAGAAACAAGCAAGCCACGAAAAATTAAATTAAATGATGAACACAATCAATCAACATCAGATAAGTTAGGGGAAAGCATCAGAGAGTGAAGGACTACATTGTGCTAACTTGTTTGAATTTAAATGAAGCTCAGAACAACCTTGTCCAGATGGTGATCAGAAGTTGACGAACTCGATCTGGTTAGAGCACTTCAGAAGGTCGCAGAGCTTGGAATTGTTGCAAAAGTTTTCGTAGATGCTTAAGATGCTAATGGGATCAAGAAATTGGATTGAAACAAGCTGAAACTCAAAACACGATAGTTGAATTTTTTGGACAAATTTCAAGTTGTAGAAGGGATTCCTTGGCTCTCCAAAGCTTGACAATTAAGGCAATAGCATCCTCTATTTATAGGAAATGTGATTGGATCTAAATATGTGTGAAATGATGCAGAATTCATGCAAAATGAATTTGATCTGAATGTGTGAAAAGTGTGACTTGAAACTCATCAAAACTCAGCCAAATGATGCGTTTTAAGGGTCAATTAACTTCTGGAGACTTGGTTAAAAATGTTTAGGTCCAAAACACATGCTAATTTGGCTTGGAATTGAGATTAGTCGTGTTTAAAATTCGGGCAATGGTGATTTCTTCAGTTACAAGTCACCATGTTCAACCCAATGGGGCACCCTACTCAGGAGGCTTTTTGATCCCATTCTTTTTGCAATGTGTTAACATCATGGCCAAGATTAAAATGTGCCAAGAAAGGTTGCATTTGGATGCTTGAGCACAAAGTTATGTCATGTTGAAGTTGACATGAAAAACTGATCATATAACTTAGAAAAATTTGAGTGCTTCATGGGTGAAAATGATCTGTAATGTTTCAATGAATTCCATAGTCTTCCAAGCATATTCTGACCTTGATCCTTGAAGAAAACTTGTAGAGGGTATCTCAAATGACATTTTTCAAAAATAACAATCCTCAAATGTTGAAAATTGAAGAAGCTATGAATCTTTAAAGTTGAGAAAAAGTCATTTGAAAATAGGTCAAATTTCACTAAGTCCACAAATGACCTATAATGTCTCCAAACTTTTGATGATCCTCCAAGCATAATTGGCTCTTGTCATGTAAAGATAAGTTGTAGAGGATGTTGAGAAGAGTCATATGCAAAAATAATCATTCAAAAATGTTGAGAATTGAAGGAGTTATGATCCTTGAAACCTTGACTTTAAATTGTTGACTTTTAGGTCAAACCACTTGGAACAAGCTTGTGTACTTGGACTTTTCTTGCATTTGAAAGCACATGGGTGATCATATGAACTCAAAATAAGGCGTGCTTGATTTACTCTTGATTAAATTTCTCAAAGCTTGAAGTTTCTTGTTGAAGAATGCATGGAAATAAACACATGAACCTTTGATTTTCCTTGAGAAGTAAGCCACAAAACTTTGAGATTCTCTTGATTGAAAAGCCCTACCTTACACAATAAACTTAAGTAAAAAATACATTTTTTTTGATATTTTTAGGCTAGATAAGAAATGAACACATAAACACAAAGGTAAAACTAATCAACAAAGAGGTGCTTGGTGATCCCTGCAAAAAGCAAATCCAAAGATTGATAAAGGGAAGGACCAAGATGTGACCTTGTTTGTGTGCAATGATGCAAATGAGGTGTGGAATCTTAGGGTTAAAATTTTGGGTATGACACATACGGGATGAGAAGAGGCTGGACTTCTGTTAGATGCCCAAAAGTGCTTATTTGAGCTATCATATGTGGGCATCTTTCACTCTTTTTCCTTGCTAAAATTGTCAAAACCACATTTGTTTTACATGGAATGCATTACATTGATAAACAAGCTTGGTGCCTTTGATTTGTGTGTTATTGTGCAGGAAAAAGGCATGAACTAATTGAAAATGAAGACACAAGAAAATTGGCAAAGGAACCAAAGAATACAAGCATTTCATCAGCCTGCTCGCTAGGCGAGGCTGTGGCGAAGCACTGCTTCGCTAGGCGAGCTCCAGGCGAAAAGCCCCAGTAAATTGACAAATTAATTCGCCAGGCGAGCTGAAGGCGAAGGTGGTAGCGAGTTCATTCTGTTTTGGTGAAAAACGCAGCCAGCACTCACTCGCTAGGCGAAGCTCTAGCGAGTCCCCAGCGAGCATTCCAGTAGCAAAACCTCTCAACCTCGCTGGGGCGAAGGTTGAAGCGTGTCCTTCGCTAGGCGAAGGTATGTTCGCTAGGCGAACATGACAGTTCAGCAGACCCTGTTTTCTCTGGGCGCAGGGGCCTTGTGTGCCCATATTAGACCCTCGCTAGGCGAGCCATTCTGCTCGCCTAGCGAACATGACAGCCCAGCAGTGGTCTATAAGTAGCAGGTGCCACTTTTGAGCACCATACCTTAGTTTTACCTCATTTTTCCACTTTTGTACTTTCTTCTAGATATTTTTGCAGCATTGTTCTTGGGAGCTTTTATGCCCTAATTTTCATTTCTCTTCATCTTAGAACCATCTTCTACAAAAAGAAGGTGGATTCCCATCCAACTTCGATTATCCGACTTGGATGTTGATCAACCTTCTTTCCTTACTTGCCGACCAAGCTACCATGAAAATGAGTAGCTAAGTCATCCATTTGTCAAGGTTAGATGTAGGTGATTACTAGCTTTGTGTGTAAATGTAAGGATCCTCATATGTAAACTCTTTAAGGGTGAATATATGATGAAAACTTTGTTTCTATTTAAAACTCTTTGTGTTGGTTTATGATCGAGAGATGTTTCCCGACTCTTGACCTAGGTTTTCATCCAAACTTGTTTGTTAGCTAGAGATAGTAATGAATGATTTTGTTCACCATAAGGTTGAACCAAAAAGTTGTCATTTTGATAGATTGTGTTCGAGAGAAACAATGGATCAAAATGGCAAAACTCACAATGTGTGTTCGAGAGAAACATATTGAGAGGACTTTGTGAAATTATTTATCATCTAAAGGAGTTTATAAGATTGTTGACCGAGCAAATACATGCAAAGTGATCATTGAAACCTAACTTTGACAATATTTCTCATTTAATCAAACCATAACTTTTACCGCAATTTATTACTTTTTATGCAAGATAACTTGATTAAAACCAAAACCCTGTTGTTACATTGAGCTACGATTAATACAACCATCGAACGGCGGTGATATCTTACAATCCCTGTGGATACGATAACAAAAACCCGACACGAAATATACTTTTCAACAACTTCATCATATGGGATTTCTAAAGTAGATACATCTTCATTGGAGGATAAACGCTCCACAACCAAGATTCTTTGGTCCATTAATCCTTTAATAATATTCTTCAAAAGTTCACATTGTTGGGGGTCGATCAAACAGTGCTTACAGTTTGCACTACAAACAGGAAACGAGTCATTCTTCATCAAAACATTCTTTATATCAATGAGGTGAGGCTTTAGTTTGTCCACTTGGGACATCAATCTTTTATTCTCTTCAACTTCAATCATACTCACGACTGTCTTATTATGAGGCGGTATTGGATTATTGTTCACATTCGGGTCGTTAGGCGCAAATGTGATTTCCTTCGAATCTATTAAATCTTGGAATTTATATTTCAAGGCTTTGCAGTTCTCAATAGCATGATCGGGAGCACCGAAATGGAACTCGCATCGGGTGTTGACATCATATTTGGGAGGAAAGACCATATGTGGTAGTCCCAACTCTCTTAACTGCACCAATGAGCCACGTAATTAGTAAGGAAAAATATGACTGTACGTTATGGCGACTGGATCAAATCTTCTCTCAGGACGTCGTTGTTGTTGTTAACGTTGTTATTGTTGTTGTGGTTGTTGATAATGTTGATGTTGTTGTTGTTGAATTAGAATTATGAATGGTTGTTGTTGTTGTTGAAATGGCGCTATGACGACCACTTGTTGGTAAGATGTACGGTTTGTTGGTATCCTTATCCTAACAACGGCGGTTTCATTGGTTTATACTTCACGTTTCTTCCTATACGCTACAAATGGTTTCTTCACAACACCGGAGGTGCTTGCAGAGTTCTGAATCTTTCCTATTTTGATCATATTCTCTATTCTCTCACCGGCCAAGACTAAATCAGAGAAACCAGAGGATGTACTCCCTACCATCCTATCCAAGTATGGGCCTTGCTGATTACCCATAAACAAGCCCACCAATTCACTCTCCAACAAGGGAGATTGTACCCTCTCCGCATGTTCTCTCCATTATTGAACGTACTCTTTAAAAGTCTCTTCATACTTTTGAGTCAGATTTTGCAACTGCATGCGATTGGGTGCCATATTTGTATTGTATTGGTAGTGTTTAAGGAATGCTTCATCCATCTCCATCCACGTCCAAGTGTGGGTTCCTTCCAATTGCATGTACCAGTCCAGAGACACTCCACTCAATGAATCTTGGAAGAAATGCATGAGAAGTCTGTCATCATTGGAATAAGCGTCCATCTTGCGACAATATGCTCGAAAGTATGTCCTTGGGTCACTGGCTCCTTTGTACTTTTCAAATTCAGGGACTTTGAACTTAGCATAGATAACCACACTAGGGACTAGACACACCTATGTAGCGTTGAAACCTAAATCGTCATACCCTTCCATTTCCTTTAACTTCCCTTCAATGGCTTTAACCTTCTTCTCTACCTCGTGTGCCGGGGGGCCAAAGGCATCATAGACAGAGTCAACTCTTGGACTGAAGAAGGCATTTTACTGATCATCAACTTCAATAACCGGAGGATTAAGGATATGGGCACACTTCCGGGTGCACCCACTAGAATCTGGACAGGGATATTGCCTTGGGGGGGGGGGGCACATGATTCTCCATAGGGATGGCAGTTGGAGTGGATGCAGCAGTATGGTCTCGTTGATTAATCTCTTCTTGTATCTTGGCCATGATCTCTTGACCACGAGCGACGGCTTGGATGGTCCCCATTAGTTGTCCCATTTATGCTCTCACTTGAGACACTTCCTGATATAAGGCGACTTAGTTTTGTTCCAACTGGTCCATTATAGCTTGCTGGTTGCGGTGCATGTTGTAATTGTGTCGGGAAGTCAGTTTGTTGTGTTGGTTTTTGATCAAGAAAGGGTGAATGATGAGTTTTTGTTTTTGGTTTTGAAAATGCAAATGATGCATGAATTTTTTTTTTGTTTTATTAATGCAAAGCTCTTTAGTTATTCGTGTTGTTTATTGCAAGAAATACTTAATAATCTACAGTTGCAATCACGAATAAAGAAACACACACATAATGAATCATATCAAATCTTCATTCATCCTTTTAAAAGAATAATACAAGTACAAGTACATTAGAAATTGCAAAATACAAGTTGTTGACATGAAAAAAACATGTAAACTAAATGTCAACCCTAAAGGTAACCCCTTGAGACTTACGGAGAGCCTCAATGTCGGTAATGAGCTCCATTATTGTCTACTTGCAGAATTTGACAAAATGGTAGATCTCCTCAAGGGTGTTCTCAGGGCACATGATCAATCAACCTCTTTTAACTTATCGGGAAAATCTTGGAGGGAATAATTAGTCAGGACCACCATGTTTGTATACTTGTCTCTCCATTCATTATAGAGGGTTTGGAGGTTTTGGATGATGTCATCCCTTTGAGCTATTTAAGCTTCTGCCCTACAACATCTCTCCTCCCAATATTTTCAATCGTTTTTCAATTCCACGTAAGCTTGGTCGTGAATTCCCATCTTCAAGTTCTTAATTTTCTCGCAAGCTCTTATAAGGTTAAACTTCTCACGTAAGAAGCTTCGGTAGACTTTCTCCCTTTCCAACTACTCTTGGGCTAATAGATCCTTTCACTCTTTGAGAGTGATCCTTAGCTCTAGGATTTGGGCCTAATAATCTTCTAGGGCATCCTTCTTCATTGCGTTAGACCTCTCAACAGTTCTCTCAAGGTCCTTGATGGTTCAGTACACTTGATCCAACTTGTTGTTGCGAGTGTCTAGCTCAGAATTGGCTCCTTGTAAAGCACCACCAACCCAAACCCTTTGGCCTTCTACTTCCCTTAGTCTCTTCTTTCTGACCTTGAACTTCTCAGAGACTTGTTTACCTTTGTCTTCCAAGATGTTGTTGCGTTCCTTCGTACGTCTAAGTTGGACTCGTAGTTGAGTGTTCTCCAACTCAAGCTCTCGTATTTTATTGGTAATTTTTTCCATGTCTTCTTGCAATATGGGCTCAGGTTTGGGAACCAAAGGAAGTGATGAAGATTCATAAATAAAAGGCATCTTGACGATTCTATCCCTTTCTCTCACCCACACAAAGTAGGGTTCCTTAGCAAAGATGTTCTTTTTGCCCAATTCTTGGTCGATTCGGATTATGCTTGTCCAAGCTTTCTTCACTTCTTCATGGATGAATTGAGTGGATCCACAGTGTTAATGATGAAAGGTACGAGGTCTCGGTCCTCGAGAGGACTCTATATAGCATACCCTAACAGTCTCTTGAGTAGCATGGGATTGTAGTTGATACAACCATGTGTTCCTATCGAGGGGACATTTAGGAACCCTCCACATCTTGAAATGACGTCCTTGGTTTACCATTCAATCTTGTACCAAAGGATTTAATTGGCGGAGAGAGATGTGAATCTTTGGGGCCATGACAAATTTCTATAATCAAAGGGTCCACGTTGAGGCATGTGTCTCCTCACCTTTAATGCAAGAGGGGAGCGCAATAGAGTAAGGGTCTTCCTCTTTTCTTATGCCTTGTATTAAAGGTATGATATAAGTCTGCGAGCAAGAATGGAATTGGGTTGTTGGCTAGGAAGACTTCCACTTCCAAGTGATCCATAAATTTGCCTATGTTAGGGAATAAAACAACTCCATGGATCAAAAGTGCTAAGGTCGCGCTACAGAATTCTGCCCTATCTTCCTTGATCATCTTCTAAGCATGGTCTTCAAGGAATTTCTTCGTTAGACCTTTAACGGTACCTTTGGGTCCCTAGTTGGCCACTAGTTCATTGGCCTTAATACCTAAGACTGCAGAGAGTTCGGACAAGCAAAATCCTTTTTCCAACTTGGGAAATGGGTTATATTCTTTTATTGGTCGGTTGAGAAGCCTCTCAATATCTTCCAGAGTTAGGGAAATTTAAAAGTCGGGGAATGTGAAACGTCTAAATGGGATATCATAATATTGAGCTAAGGCGGTGAGTGCTCCATAGTTAACCTTTTTCAGTTATGAGGTTTATGATATTGCCATATGTAGCTCAAAATCTGTTATCCTTAAGGGATGTTAACCTAGAGCAAATGACCTTCAAAGTGTCAATTTCTGGACTTTTATATCTGAAGGAGAAAGTCATTTTCCTTGATGTAGGATCCATGATTGTGTTTGCAAACTTTCTTGTATTTCCTGCGTTTAAACAACGAGATGCTTAAGAGCTTTGCTTATTTGTAAGACCCCAATTTTGGCCCTAAGATCCCTCATGGCATCATATTCATTTCACTGCATTGCCTCAAGGATCATTGGACACCTTGCTTCCTTTCCTATGGGAGGGATCTTTCTTAAGAGTGGTTCTTGATCACCAAGCATTGCTTGCATTTGTATATCATTGCTTTTCTTTTAATCACTAACCAAAAATGTACAAAAATATGTCATTAACATTTGTCTTGCAGCTTAAGCAGTCAACAGGTCAAGGCATCAGATGAATTCATGGTACAAAGAGCAGATAGTATTTTCTTGAGATATGGATCATGTGATCATTATTTTGAGCTTATGTGAGCTATGGGTTCATTTTGGAACCAATTCCCCAAGTGGTTGAAGCTCAGGTTCATCAGAACATTTTCAGGTCATCTAAGGGCCAATGCAGTCAACTGAAAAGTCAACTGTGGGTTTTGAATGTGAGAATTGAGTTTCTTCATCCCATTCATGTCTAAATCATGCTTATTCATCATGTCAAACATCAATGCTGAAGAATTTGAGGTCAAGTCAAAATTTTCCAAAAATGGAAAGTGACCTATAATTTCAAGTTTCCAAAAATGGAAAGTTTTTGGTCCAACTTCAACTCAACTTTCGAACATCAAAGAAGCTTCAAATGAATTATTGTCCAACAAGAAAGTTGAATATTTATTTCTCCCATTTCCAAAAAGTCCAAGATCATGAGCATCTGATGAATGGTTGAGGAGATATGGTCCAATCATTGCCAAGTGTGCATAGAACTTCAAATGGCCATATCTTTTGATTCATAACTCCAAATTGAGTGGCTCTTCTTGCATTTTTCTTCTCATGTCATGAAGTTTCCAAACCATTAATCACATTGCATGAATTTCCATCATATGATCATTTGCTATTTCAAGTCAATTTTGGAGGGAAAATGGCTAATTCAAAAATGGTGCATCATGGGAACTTTCTACCATTGCCATTGTGTTTGGAAGATGATTTTGAGTGAAATTAATCAGCCACATGGTACTGTTCACGTTGGAAATAGCCATGCACCATGCAATTTTCAAATTTTGTCAAAACACCTTATTTTGCTAATCTCTAATTAACCAATTGCTAATTGCATTTTCAGTAGGATTAGTACAGCATATAAATACCATAACCATAACAGAATTTGGGGATTTTTCACCATTTCTAGATCTCAAAATTCTCTCTCCCTCCAAAATTTTCTCCTAATCACAATTCAAATTTCCTCAACATAGCAACTGGATTTTATTGAAGAATCATGATCAATGAGTGTGATTGAGTGTGAATCCAGCTTTTGTTTGGAGAATTGGAGCCATAAGCAAGCAGTTGAAGCTCAAGAACATTGCCATGGCAGTTGAGATTTGAGCTAGATCTACACGGTTTCAAGCTTCAATTTCTTCATCAAACATCATAGCAACTGTTCTGGAGGATATTTGGAGCTTGCAAGGCCTTGGATCGTGCATTTCCAGAAGTTGATCTTCAAGAGGTTCAGTTTTCAAATCTCATAATTCTTTAATCTATTAACATGATAGCGTAGATCTTGTGTTGCTGATAATTCTGAGCTAAATTTCACATGATTTGGTGCATTATTGAGTGAGATATGTGTGATTGAAGTTTGATGCATCAATTTTATTTTGCTTGATTCTCTTTAATCATGATGAATTAGGACTAGTTGATGATCGATCTGTAATCTCCATGGAACAACGGTTCAATTGGTATATGTATTGTTGATTTCTGCAAAAATTTGTTTGAAGCTCATACTGTTCATCATCGTCTTCGCGAGGAAGACGATGTAGCGTCCGCCTAGCGTCCATTTTGCGTCAGTCTGGTTCAAATCTGGGATGGCGCTAGGGTTCTTGATGAAGAACATGCTACAGAACGCATTTGATCCATGATCCTCACTTCGATTCCATGCTGTGGTGTTTTTGGTATTATTTGTTCAGCGCGCGCTCATTTTAAAATGCAACCTGGTTCGATCCCTCCTGAAGCCATTTTTTCAAATTCATTCACATTTTTGCCATTACCCTCCAAATTCTATGCACATGTCCATTTTCATTTCAAATTTTTGTTATCCAACTTTGAAAATTCATAACAAATTGAAAAATGCTCCAAATAATCCCTGGTCTTTTGCTACTTGTTCATTGAGATGTCCTCTATTTTATGATGTTAAATTCTGAAGTTGTGCATGGCTGGATTTTGAATTGTGTTAGAATATGTGAACATATGTACATTTGTGACATTGCCTTGTTCTTTCCATTGTGAAATGCTTGATATTGATCCAAATGCCATGAAATTTTGCATGATTGTTCCTAACATGTTGATGGATGTTTGAGGCTTGATTGTGCATTTTTCTCATTTGCCATTTCTGTTTTATGCACATGTTTGCATGGTGTGACAATTTGTGTCACACAATTTGATGTCCAACTTGTGCAATTTCATTTCCATATCAAATGACCTCTGTTGATTCTGATTTTTTGTATGACGATTGTATTGGATGTGTTGGATGCTCATAAAAATTTCCAGAATTATTTGAATCATTTCTGTTTTGATTTGGAATTTTCATTCTCAATGTCCAAATGTGAGCTTTGAAATTATCTTTGACTTCTCTTGCTTATTACATGGCCTTGCTTGATGATTTTGTTTTGGTCCTTTTTAGGACATGTTAATATGTGTTTGAAGTTGCATTGTGTTGAATATTAGCTCCTGTTTTGAATTTTTCTTCACCTTTGACCCTAGGCTTTGACCTAGTGGTTTGTACTTACATGTGAGCTTTGAATTTCAGGACCAGGCATCCAATTTCCATGATTGAGGTTGCCTCATCATTTGAGTGTTGATATTTGCTATTGATTGCTAACATTTGGTTGTTTTGTAGGCTTTGATGATAGCTCACTTGAGTTGTTTGGCTTACATGTTGTATATTGGGATTGTCTGTTTGTTGTTAACTGTTGTCTGTTTGTCTGAGTACTGTACTGATTTGTTTAGTTGTTTACACAGGTACATAAGTTGCTTTAAGTTCATTTGAACTTTGCTTTGCTTGTGGTTGGCATACCACTTAGGTATAATTCCTGATCTTCATGTAGTCTGGAAGACCTGCTGTTATTGGCAGGCACCTGTCTGAAGCCCTCCTTAAGAGGACATGTTCTTGTTTGTTTATATTTGTGCCAAGCAGGTTAAGTCCTCTTAAGAGGCAATTGGCAGATACAAGGGATGTGTAATCCATCCCCTGCTATTCAGTTGTGTCTCTCATCTTGCTCACACCATGTGTTGATGCATTTTGAGTAAAAAACCAAAAATCTTGTATATAGAGTCAGTCATTGTGGAATAGAGTTCCTCATTCTGGACTCTCACACATTCTATTGATTCAAGCTCTCCCAGGCCAGGGATAAGAGCTATGAGGCATAACCCTCATCTCCATTTCATCTGCTCACCCTAACTCTCAATGTTAGAGGTTAAGAGCCTGACTACCCATTCCAGTATTTGGCTTGTTTGTCAAGGTCGATATGACCCCTTGACTAAAGCCCAACCTTGCTTGAGCCCATTGCTTGTGTATAGTGTCTGATAACTGATTACTTGGTTGCTTACTTGTCCATCTGTGCATAATTGTTTGTGTGTGCCTTGTGCATTGTTTTCATCTTTGAGTATTAAGTGTACATCATTTCATGATCATTGTTCATTACTTTGTGACATTTTGTTTTGTCCATTGAGGAGTCAATTGTAAGTCCAGCTATTGGCATTTGTTTCCTGTGATCTGGTAGGAGTTGGAACTAAGACCATTGATTGGCTTTCCATTTCCTAGGAGTCGAGTGTAAGACCATTTATTGGCAACTTGTTTCCTCTTGCTTATTGCATTTATTTTCTTTGCTTTGTGAGGCTAGTGTAAGTCCATTGATTGGCATCTGGTTTCCATCTTTGTTTTGTGGAGGTGGACCTAAGACCATTGATTGGCACTCCATTTCCTATTTTATTTTGTCTTGTGAGGAGTCAGATGTAAGACCATTGATTGGCTATCTGTTTCCTGTGATCATTTTTTTGTGGAGTCAGGTATAAGACCATTGATTGGCAACTTGTTTCCTATTTTGTTTCTTTTTGTGGAGTCAGATATAAGACCAGTGATTGGCAATCTGTTTCCTATTTCATTTGTTTTCGGAGTTGGATGTAAGGCCATTTATTGGCATTCCATTTCCAGTTTTGTTCTCTTTAAACCTACTTACTTGCTTTGTGCTTGTTGCCTTTTTCCAAAGGAATCAATTGGATCGTCTACATATGATCTCAAGAGGTGAACTCCTAAGAAGTTTTACTCCTCATCCCCACCTTTGTTTCCTTACAACCTCCATTTGCATGTTAACCCAAAACCAGAAAATTTTGTGCAAACATTTTCACTTCTTTTCAAACTAGAAACCTAGGCCTTAAGCCTCTGATTTTCAAACTTCATTTTCACAATACTTCTTCTGAATTGAATCTAATGTCAACTTTGACCATTTTTGTGAATACTCTAATTGGTTAATTCCACTCATTCAATTGTTTTGTGGCTCTTGACCACTTCTTCATAAGTTTTCATACATTAGCCATAGATCTCAATTATCTTAATGGTTGATGTGAATCTCACCTTTTGTCCTTAGTGATTGAATTGTAAGACTTCCTCGCTTATTATAGGGCATGGTCCCTCACTAGCAAGTTGAAGTTGTTCTCACATGGTGGACTTGTGGTTGTATAGGTTGAGTTTTCTCCCGTGGATAATGAAAGACCTTAGGGCTTTTGTTTAAAATCAATCCATTTACTTTTTGGAAATCTTTTAGCCGAACTACGAGGTTTTGATCCTGTAAGGGTACGTAGGCAATGGATCTTTCCATCCAAACACAAAAATAATAAAAATTGTATATTCTTCTCTCATCCTCCCAATCAATGTTTGCACAAGAAATATTTTCATAAACATTACTTTTTACAACAAGTTGTGAAAAGGGTTCCCTAGGAGTACCTAGGATGCATTGGGTGCCTAACACCTTCCCTTTGCATAATTACCCCCTTACCCAGATCTCAGACCTTTTCATTAGTTTTCTCGTGTAAAACTTCTTAGGCTTTTGTTCGCTTTTTAGCCATTCCTTTGGATAAATAAAAGTGCGGTGGCGACTCTATCTTTGTATGCTTTGCTTTTGATTTAGCCAATAAATCATAAAGTGACGAATACACCGCTACATTATTGATTAAAGATGTATGAGTGTTCATGAATGCATGGATGGATGAACGGTTTTTATTGGTTTCCACGGGACTTAGGCACAAGGTTCAAAATTTGGGCTTACTGTGACGTGAAATATGGTTTAATAATAACTGCTTTCAAAATAGGGTTTTCACTTTGCAAGATCTAGGGCTTTTGAGAAATTGGGTGTAAGACATTATTCTTAGAGTCATGGAATCCCTTGACTGTCCTCCGCTTATGCTATTTACTTTCTAGGTGACAGCTCCATCAAGGAAATCTACTATAATCAAGATATTCGTATCGATCCTCGCGATGAAAGCTCCTTGAGGACCTATACTATGCGACCATCGATCTAGGCCGACCAAGGTTAAATGTTCTACAAAAAGGGTTAGGGTCACAAACTCTAATGAAGATAAGGATGCTTACGTCGAAACCTCGACGATCATCAATACCTCTAAAAGAGTCACCACTAAGTGAGGTTCTCGTACGACCCTCCATGAGGAATAATCCCCGCTGACCAATACATATCAACCTCTCCTATCTCAAGCAAGCTCTCAAACTCAGGTGGAGAGTCTTTCAAACAAGGTTCAATTTCAATAATTATTAATCATATTTTTTCTTTGTCACAGAGCCAAAGTCATAGACAAACAAAGAATAATATATACAATTAGTAATAAAAGAATCAAAGAATAAAGATGGAAAAGTAAATAAATGGATAAACTCCCACACACGCAAGAAGGGACAACTAAGCTAGACTTACTTAGGGAAACTGGGTCCCCAGCAGAGTCGCCAACTGTCGCAACCGGAGGTTATGAGAAATCTAACGGACTGAACAAAATAATGATCCCTACCCTCAAAGAAAAGAGAGAACGGGAAAAATAGAAGAGTCGCCACCGAATTTTATTGGAGTTCCTCTATGGGAGAGGAAAGGGAAAATAATCGATAAAACCCTTGGGGGAAAAAGGTGCACACAAGGAAGTGCAATATACGGATGAAGAGTCGGTCTCGCAACCGAGATTGGGTTCAGAAGTCAATTACGTAAGGGGAATGTATTAACACCCCTCACGTCCATGGTGCTCCATGGGAACCATTTAGTTGTCAACGTGCGTGGGTATTTATCTCGCTTATTTATACTTTATTCTTATTTTCAAAAGGAGCGTGAAAGGAATGGGATTTTGGGTTTTTATTATTGTGCTCACCAAGGATTGTGGCCCTTGTGCCTACATATCATTCACCGGGTGGTGAAGAATCAGAGCTCCGTAGTTCGGAGTAGAAAATGTTTGTGTGTTGGCTGATTTTACCTTTGAGAAAAGGGTTTTCAGAGCGGTGCCCTAAGGCACAAAATGAATTTGATGAGTTTATGTTGATTTTACCTCGAAGAATGGTTTATGATTAGATTGCACTAAAGTCTAGGGGTGGAGGTGAAAATTCTAGACAAACAAGCCAAGTGTCTTGTGTCCAAGATAATTAGAGTAAGGGTAGGAAAGCTTCATTCTTACTCATTCTCCACCACTTAAGGCTCGTGGCTTACAATACTAATCGTAGTTTTATTGTATTTTGAATTTGATTATGAAAATGCCATTTGATGTTGGATCAAGGGTTTGTTGATTTGATTGTGAAATTGGTGATGGATAAAGTATACACAAACTAACTAAACAAGAAAGTAAAGGGTCTCATTGTATGGTAGCCTAAGAGAAACCCTTGTGTGTGCAAATGTAACCTAAGTTAATAAATGATAATGGTCTTACAATCATGTCTCCCTAGGGTAGTCCCATGATGCCATTCTTACAATAGGTATGTAAGTTATAGATGAAATCAAAAGCTGAAACAGAGTATCACAAGATAAAGGAAAGGTCCTCCAAGCAAAGGTCCTAAGATGAAATCCTCTAAGTCCAAGTTGATTACAAGTAAAATACAATTTTTGGTCTTACCATTTTATCGTGTTTTTGTTATTTTTATTTGTATGATGACAATAAAGTAAATGATAATAATAAACATACATGATGAGTTTATACATTGATGATGATAATGTATACTTGGATGTAAATGACAAGGTAATAAAGTTGACATAAAAATAAAACCATAAGACAATAATGATAAGGTCACAATAATGGTTAGTGATGAACAAAGTTAATAAAGTATAGTTAGTGGTTAGTAAAATGTGTACAAAGTAATCACTGAGGATTATTTATCCATAAGTCAAAAGATTCAAAATATGGTGTATCAGGGGATAACTTATCATTGATGCAAAGTACTGAAGATGATCACTGGTCAACTAATAATATACTTGTAACTATGAAAGTTATACGACCCCAAGTCCATCTATCAATAGTTTGACAAACAGAAGATTGTATCACTCAATAATTAAAGATTACCAAGTTGATTTATGATTAGGTTAGACAAGTTATACCATGATTAATGTACAAAGTAAATGAGGTAGCATAATGGTTCGAGGGTTAGTATAAAAAATGGAAGCAAAATGAATCAAATGGAATCATAAGTTAGTATAAACAAGCAAAGGCTTCATCTATGTGTCAAATGATCCAAGTTTGGTTGATATAGAGGCAACCTATCTATACCTCAAAGTATCATGAATGATCCATTGATAGATTTGAAACATAGAAGGTTTAATCAATCCATAATCATGAACAAATAGATCTCATTAGCCATCAATGTTCAAGGCATCAAAAAATGCTCAAATAAAATGAAACAAAGTGTAATAAAATAAAAGAGGGAAAAATAATAAGGGTTTGAAAATATTTTCAGTAGAATAAAAATAAAGGAGAAAAAATTAAAATCAAAAAGGAAAAAAATAGGTTAAAAATAATAAAAAGAGAAAAGAAATAGAAACAAAATAAAGCAAATGGGCGCGCTGGGGGTTGAACCCATGATCTTAGGGTCATGGGGTCAACCCCCTTACCAACTGAGCCAAGCGCTCTTGGTGATCAGAAAGCGCTTCAGCAAAATAAATATTAAAACAATTATTAAAATGAAATGCGTGCGTGAACCAACCTAAGAGAAGTTGCTAGCATAATTTTTTAAATTTGAAACATGAAGAACACGCGCGCATGGAACTTCGTCTTCAACCTTAAGACATCAAAACCCAACCTCCAGAACTTGTGTTTTTAATGGGATTTGAACATGGAATCAACATCTAAACACATCATCGTTCTAACCTCCACACTCATGAGCCATTGATTAGCTCTGAGTGTGGAGTATTTTCCAAAAATTCAGAAACTTCTTTTGATCTAAAATAAAAATTAAATGAAGAACAATGGATAATCAACACTCAAACCATAGGGTTAAGCTTCATTGAAAATTTTCGAGTGAAATGGTAACTTGTTTGAGTGAAGGGGTGAGTTTAGCTACCTTATCGGAATCAGATTCAAAATGGAACTCCGATGAGTTTGAGTAGCTCAGGTGAGGTTTGGGAAGGTGAGTTAGTGTTTGGGAAAGCTTGAGTGATGTTTATGGATGGATTTTGGGCACTTGGTTTGAGTTGAAAAGGTTCAGAACTTGACAATGGGATCTCTATTTTTGAAGGAAGAACATGGTTTTGCAGCAGGGTGATTTTGGCTATTCAAGCTTGGTTTCAGAGTGGAAAACCTTCCCCTATTTATAGGGAAGGTGTTGGGACTGATAAGTGAGAGAATGAGAGTGTTCTGATCATAAATTTCAAGTGACTTGAAGCATGCTCGAGAATGAGATTTTGGGGATTCGAATTGGCAAGTTCTGACCTGGTTTGCACCACCAACCAACTAATTTTGGTCTTTAGCACCAAACAAGTGCAACCAAAGCCTTTGCAATGACCTGTTGTGGATTTGGCTTTTAACCAATTTTGGAAATTTTCAGAATTTGCACATGGCTCGGGTTTTGCAATTTGTGAGCTTTCTACACCAAAGTTGACTTTAATTTGTGCCTTGCAATGTTGTGTAATATGTTAAAGGTCAAAAGGAATCAGATTAAAATGGTTTGGCAGCTTGATGGATCAAAATGCCAAATCTGACTGGTTGTGGTCTGGCCTATGCATCATGATAAAATCCCAACTTTGAACTAGGGCCAAATGAAATTGACTTATGCATTTTGCATGAAATTTGTGCCAAATACTCTTTGTCATGTCCTTGATCAAATTCAAAAGGAACCGGGTCAAAAGGAGTTGTGGTTTGGAAATGACAATGTGGTAAAGTGGTGGTCTTGGCCATGATTCTAGGTCACGTTAGACACTTGGACCAGCTTGGCCAGTGCAAAAATTGAGGTCCTTACTCAATGAATTAGGTCTTGGACCTTGAACAAAGTGGAAGAGGGAGTCAATTAGGACATTGGCTCAAAGAAGATCTTGAAAAGCTTGAAAGATGAAAAAGTTATGGACTTTGGACCAAGTTGTTTAGAAGTGTCTCTCAATTTTATTAGATACATTCAAAAAAATTCCGAAATTCCAAAAACTCAAAGGAATTTCTACCATTTCATCTCTAACTAGGATTACCACCACTTCCTTTTGTCTTGTAGTCTTTGAGTTCTACTAACACAAGTGATAGAGATACATATTTATAACTACTGAAACCTAATAAATTCATAAACGGTCTAAAACATAACTCATTAATGAAAATATCATAGAATCGAAGTGACTTGACCTGATACCCACGAAATGGCGGGACTAGAATCGACTGTTGCCTCCAGGAAAAGCTCTGCACCACTACCGTATGGGCTTCATTCACCACACTATGTGGAACTCCAAAGACTCGACTCTGTATTACACCACCAACCACACGACTATGTCGTACACGCGAGCCTCTGTCGCGCAGACCTTACTATGTCAGGTCGTAGCTCCGGCACCGCCAACTTCTGCTTTCGAATTCTCTACATCTTTTCTGCGTTCTGATGCCTTAAATTTCTAAAAGTGTCAAAACATCTTTTCATTTTCTTCATTTTTGGTTGATAGATATATCTCTACATAAACAATTAACTACTCATTTGATACAAGGTTTGATGTGATATATCTCTAATTTATAAAGAAAAAAAAATCATCGGTTTTAGAAAATAGACCTCAACTAGAAAAGAATATGTTGAAGGCTTACAAGTTATTAGAGATTAGGGTTGGACAAATTTGAACAGCTTGATTGAAATCGACTGATCCGCTGATTTTTTTGTGTAAACGGTTCGGGTGTCGGGTTGATCATGTTGTGCAATTTGGGCAATATATAGTTTCTTCGGTCGAGCTCGGATGATGATTATTTTGGATCCGTTGGAAACCAAACCCGACCGAACTCAAGTACTACTTATTTTATTATTATTATTATTATTATTATTATTATTATTATTATTATTATTATTATTGATCCATTATAAAAAGTGTTAATACCTATTTTCCCCCCTTGTCATATGGGGGATTTTTGGAAAAATCCTGTAAAAAAGAAATTGGATTTCCTTTTTACGAAGATTCTTCTATTTTGTCCTTTCAAAAAACTCAGTCATAAAAAATAATGATGTAGTAATTTTTTATTATTTTTAATTTCTTTTAATGATATGGATGATATTATTGGCTTTTTTTTAATTAAATTATTATTTTTATTAAAATATCACATGACTTTCATTTATTCTTATTTAAGATATGAGTTGTTAAAAACTTAAAAATCATAAAATGTTGAAGTCAATATGACTTGAACTAAGTCCCTTTTTAATTTCTTTTATTGACATGGAGTATATTAAATTATTATTTTTATTAAATGTCGCGTGACTTGCATTTATTCTTATTTAAGAAATCATAAAAAGTTGGAGATAATGTGATTTGAACTCATTTCATCTAACTTAAATGTTATATGTAGCGCCCAACCACTAAGTCATGCGGCTCGTTTTAAATTTAATTTTCACTTCAATATACTATCACATTTATTCTTGATTTTTATTAAGTAATAATATTAATTAATTAATGATATATGATATGTATTATATTACTAAATTATATAATAAATCAATATTTTTAAAAATGGATTTTATATACTAAATATATATAACTAATTTATATTTCATATTTAATAATATTAATTTTAAAATAAAATTTATTATATTAGAAATTTATTTATTATTTAATAAGATATAAATAAATATTTACTTACTTTAAATAATATATAAATAACTATTTACATTTTATTAATTTAATTTGATTAATATTTAATAAATAATTAATTAATAATTTAAGATTTACTTATTTAATAAATATTAATCAAATTAAAAATAGAATTATTACATTAATTATATTTAAAATTTATATTTTATTAATGTAATTTGAGTACTATTTAATATAAATAATAACTATTATAAATATATTTTTACCTTAATTATAAAAAAAATGAACGATTTTGTTGGATTTAGTTCAATTAATATTACATTGATCGAACTTACCAATTTATCGGCCAAACATATTTAATCAAATTTGTAAAAAAACTAAATTTTTATCGATGAAATTGGATCTTTAAAATAAATTTTAGACTATATATTAAGTCAAATTGTCAACCCTAAGAGATTTGATAGTAGAACTAGACTCAAATAAAATGACGGCTTGATGTTAGGAGGATCTCTTATAAACTCTTCTCAATCATTTTGAAATCATTTTGAACTCTTTACGTGTATATATTTTTCTCGAAAACTTTACTTATTTAATAAAAAATAATAATGATGCTAGGTTCTTACTAGTACACCATTATTGGTCAAAGGTGAATCAAAATTGTAGGAGGAGTAGTAATACTATTTTCCTACGTGGCACCAACTTTGTGCATTATGAATAGTGAGTAAGAAAGTATCGCATCCCAAATGTCATCAAATCAATTGCACCCAACTTGCATTTAAGTCCACCACTTCACTCCATGTGAGGATACATAATAAGTTGCTAATTAAGCTAGAGTTTTTCTACCAATCAATCATGACATGGAGACAAAAGATTCATAGTTAGGGCTTTTGATGAATATATTGGAATTTTGACATCAAGGTCGTTTTTCTCATCATCATGATCGTTTAGAAGGTATGCTAACACAGTATTTATGTTATTTCTAAATTAAGAAAAAATCATGTTAATAGTAAAATTGGTCTTAAACTTTTTCTTTTTCTATTAATATAATCATATCACTCATCAATTATTTTCGATGTTTCATATTTTCATTTTCATTCCAATTAATAAATATTAAAGAGTATTTTTTTAAGTCAATTTAATTGAAAGTGGGGATGTCGAGGCAGGGTGGTGGCGGAGATAATTTTTTTATTCTAGTCTCCGCCACAAAACACATTCCCGTCTCATCTCAATATTTGTCATATAGAAATTTTATTTTCACCCATGTTTTTTTTGGATTGTTAGATGTCTCTATGAATTCAAAAAATATTTATCAACATTTTATTGTTAAAAATTTATAGTTTCTTTATCAAAATAAAAAAATCAGAATTTCACACACATATATATATATATATATATATGTATATATATATATATATATATTATACACACACAAAAAATACTCGTACTTCACATTTATTATTTTTTATTAAAAAACATTAATGAAACATAAATTTTAATACTTCTTCATAAGTTATAATATACATAAAAAAACTAGAAATTAAATACTTCTTTATAGGAATAAAACAAATAGAAAGAACACTTCAGTTGTTTAGGATTTTAATCTCTCTCTCTCACTCATACACACACATGTACATGCATGTGCATGCAGGGAGGGAGAGAGAGATTCTTTTTAGACATAACGGAAAAGATAAAAAAAAAGTCTAATATAAAACACAAATTATATTTGATTAAATACATTACAATAAATAGGTGGGATGGGGACCCTCGCATGGTGGGGACTCTCATGGGATGGTTGATGTTTTTCTCGCCCTCTGAAGTGCTCTCGGGAGATTTTTCTCCTATCCCTATCCATGTGGAGAAAAGTTTCTCATTTTTAGAAACCCGAAAGGGAAATTTTTCATGGAGATCTCAGCTAATAGATACAAATTTATATTGTTAATTGAAATTTTTGTAGAAATGTGGGTTAGAAACGATGACACTTAACTTATTCATTTTTAAGGAAGGATTTTTGTCTATTATAGATTATTAGACAAAAAATAAATATTCAAACTTTAAAAGTGAATTTGAACTTCAAAAAACAAAAAATAGAAATATTTTTAACAAAGTAAACATGCTCTCTGTTGAAATATGTCTTAAAATCTTAAGTGATAAATATAAAGAAAGCATGTTTCGAGATTAAAGAAATCATAAATCAACTTGGAAGTTGACAGAGGTCGACGACAGTGTGGTCGTTGGCGAGTGGCGGTGGCCAGCGGGTCGATAATGACATTGGTCGGGTCAGTTTTGGCAGGCGATTTAAGTTTGATGGGTATCAGATCCAGCCCAAATAGTTTTCATGTATCAGACTTTGTTGTTTCGGTTTGTGGATCAGTTTGTTAATGTGTTATTTTTTGCATACTAAGTATCAGTTGGATTTCAATAATTATCGATATGATTCTTTTTCATTCTTGCTATCACAACCTTTATATTTTTACAACTGAAGATAGAAGGAAGAGGTGACAATCATAGTAAGGGAAAAGTTAGAGAGACATGGGTTGAGGGAATCTTTTTTTGGGGTATCAAGGAAATTGGAAAACACTTCTAAACATGTTGGACTTCTGCGATTCATATATAGAGAGTTAAAGAGATTGAGAAGCATTTTTTTAGAAAATAGTGTTTCTTTTTGGAAACTTTCGTAACTATTTTCTCGTATCTCATTTGTAATCTTTTATAACAACTTTTGGAAGTATAATAAATTGTAAAACTTCTCTCTCCCCCGTAATAGATCATTTGATCAAATTAGATAAACAAATTATTGTGTTTCTTGTCTTTATTTTATCTTCTTCTTCCCATTGAATTTGACCATTTATTTTGCTTATCATTGTTCTTTATCCTCACACATCAAATTCTTTTAATGTGGTTGAACATTTCAGTTTCACAATAATCTTTTAAGTTTTCTATAATCTTGTGAGAAGTACATCAATAATTTAAAAACAATAAGTTAGTTTTATGATTTTTGTTCTTATACTTTCATACTCGATAAATAACAAAATTAATATATTCTGATTGTTGCTCAATTAAAAAGCAACTTGAATTTGAATTATTTTACGATATTTTTTTTTAAAATTAACGGCTTATATGACACTGCATCATAAAATTAATTATAGAGAATCCAAACACTTCAATTATTTATTTTTTTAATAAAGAAAAATTGTTGAATAAAAAATAAAAAAGGATGAGGAGACATAAAATCTAACCCATCAAACAACTCACGCAAATGATATTTCGACATGTCCAACATATCCCTAAAAAAACTCTCAAAAGTATAGATAGGGAGAGAACCCACCCAAGTGTCATAATCAACAAAAAAAATCATTGACTAATCTATCTGCATATGTATTTCCCTATTTTAAAATGTGAGATATATTGAATCTAAAGAAACCTAGAGTGTAAAATATTCTTTCATTTAATTAAAAGATGCAAAGGGACAAAAATCACATTAGAAAATGCACTAATGACACACGTTAAGTCAATTTCAAGCCAAAAAATTCTTCAATTCCTCCTGTTAGCATATTCAATAGCAAGTATGATTCCATGCAACTAAGCTTGTAAGGGGTGCAAACGCCAATTCTATTTGAGTATGCTTCCAAGAATGTTCCTAAACTACCCATAAATATGCCACCACAAGTTAGTAATCCATGATTTCCTCTTGAAGCTCCACACGTGTTGCACTTAATCTACTTATGACTAGGAAAATAACAATTAACTTGTATGTTTCTAGGTGCTGGAGGAGGTTAGCATTTATGCCAAAGCATTTAATAATTATAATCTCGTGAATTGAAGAGTACATGTGCCTTTGAAAGAAGTAGATTCCATATAGACCAATTGTTTGACATGAATAATGTCTCTATCAAAGTCAAGTTACTATTTTAAAACCTGCTATAATTTATTGTGCCCCAAGTTTTCCAAAGAATTATTATGATGAGATTCATTATCAGATTATGAATTTTAGAGCTCTAATTATGAGTGCAACTTCCGTTAGATGTATTTTGTATGATGTCAAAAATATGATACTTTAGTATTTATGTATATTGAACGGTATTCTCTGAGTCTTAATGTGCATCTTAGCATTAGGGAGCATAAAAACATTCTGGAAATGGTTTTAAAAAGGTTTAGAAAAGTTTTCATGCATTAAAAAGAGGTTTTTATGGAAAAACAAGTATATGTTTCGACATATACATGTTATGTGCCAACACATGTGGATTATTTTTAAAGCCTTCATGTTTATGTGTCAGCACATACATTCTATGTTTCAACACATATGAGTTATGTATCGACACAGACGAGTTACAGGTTGGCACATGTAAGTCTTTTTAAAAGCATATAGCTTCTGTTTGATGTGCCTATTGTATGTGTCGACACATGACCTATACAGGTTGACACATGCATCGAACAGATCGAGACATGACTTACATAGGTCGACACATGCATAAAAAATCTTGAAAATTTGCTTTGTTTTCTAAACCTCTTGCATATCTTTTGTTTCTAACTTGCATATACAAATATACTTCATGCATGCATCATTTCTAGTAAGGTTCTAGAGTAAACCTACATGAAACTGAGATTTCAAAGAGTTCTCATCATCTTCAACCTTATTTTATGCATACATACAAACAAACTCCACATAATCATTCTTTGTTTGGGTGTCATATAAAATTGGTTGATAACATCCAATTTAGGTTGTTGAATTATAAATTTGGTTGAGATCTTTGAGGGTTTCAAATAAGAAAATCAAGTCTGGATTTTCCTTCAAGATCAATTTGGGATTTGAAGGTTTTGGATAAGGTTACGCAATTTGGATCCGATCGAGTGAAGGCTTTGAAGAACGGAAGGTTCTTGCAAAGGAGTAGCTTGAGACGGTGGATCATATTGGTAAATCTTGGGTTACAACAATTCACAATTTGGATTCGATTGAGTGAAGGATTTGAAGAACATAAGGTTCTTGCAAAGGAGTAGCTTGAGACGGTGAATCAAATTAGCATTGTTGGGTTACTTGATCAAGCTCAGATCAAGGGAAAAGAAAGTGTTAGAATCAACATCAAACTTAGGGTTTGTAGGTTTGGATTGCTATATTTCTCTCGTATTCTTCTTTTTCAAAGTAAGGTTAATTTCATTATCTCAGTTCGAGTTCGAATTGAGGGCAGACGTACCCATAGAGAGGTCGGTTACGAAGTTGTCTAAACAAATTCTTATGTACTATTTCTCTCTCTCTCTCTCTCTCTCTCTCTCTATATATATATATATATATATATATATATATATATATATATATATATATATATATATATATATATATATAATTTTCATTTGTAAACTATTGAATTCATCGATTGTGCGATCAATATGGTTGACAAAAATTTTTATAAACCTTTTGAAAGAGGTTTTGTTGATTTTATCACAATCCTTTAGATTGTGATTGGATTTGAAGATTAACAAAACTATACAAATTTCCAAACAAAACCGATTGCATAAAAAATGTTCGATAATTTGACTAAATAGTATTTTTATGTATTTTATCATTGGGAATAGTCTCTAGTTTTAGCATTACATTCAATTGATTGTGATTAAAAGTGTGATGATTAATTTGTTATCACTATCATCACTTTGATTCAATATACACATATCTGAGTTTTTTGATAGAGCTTCGGTTAGACGATTTGGTCTAGGTGACTTCCGCTACGCCATAAAAATTTTAAAATAATTTTTGTTCAAGGTTTTTTTAAACTTGGGATCTATTCACCCCCCCTTCTATATCGTTTCATATAATCTAACAAATGGTATCACAGGTTCCGATTGATTATGTGCTTCAATATTCACTTATTAGAAGATAGCTACGAACCTAAATGAGTGTATAATAGAGTGCCCATTTTCAAAGGTGAAAATTATAGCTATTGGAAAGCTTGTATGCGTATACATATCAACTCGGTTGACAAAGGTGTTTGGTGTAACACCCTGAAGTCAATTAATCAATTTAATTGAATTATTTTGAACTTTATTTGATTAATTAGTATTTTAAATTGTTTATGATGTAATTGTGGAGGTAAGTATCCTTGAAGTAGAAGTATAGAGAGAGTAAGAGCATGCTATATTTGTTTAGAAATTATTTAGAATTATAATTGATTATTAGAATAAATAATATTTTAGAATAATATTTTTATTTGAATTAATTAATTAAATAATGAGAAAATAATAGGTGTAGAGAAATTGAGGGCAAGGTTGGAATTAAGTAAAATATGGAGGATAGGAAAGGGATACAAGGACAAGTTGGAGGGTAAAAAGGGAATAGTCTATTTGAAAGGAAATATGCCTTGGAATAAAATAGGGAAGTTGAGAACCTAAGAGTGTTAATACATATTTTGGAGAGATTGAGCAAAAAAGGCAAAGAGGGAGAGCAAGGGCTTGAGGTTGAAGAAGAACTCTAAGGATCAAATGGACTTTGCTGGAAATCTGGTAAGAAGGGAGAAAAGACTACCAATTAGGTGTAAAGCATGTGGAGTAGATGGAGGAACCCTTAAGTTCATTAGAATTGGGTGATCTAAATCATAATTCTGATTTGTGTGTTATAATTGTTATTGTATGATAGAATTGATGTGAAATTCGTGTAACCTATGTATGCATATATTTTGTTTTGATGTTGTTGATGATATTATGCCATTGATTGATGTTTGAAGGTTTGATCTTAATTGTGTTATTGATGATTTAAAGATGATGAGCATGACGATAATGTTGTAATACGACGTTGATTCATGAACCTATGGAGTAAATGATGAATTAGGAAGTTATAACCATAAGAAATTGAATTTATTTGATGGATTTTCGTAACATAAGTTTTTGGCACATGAGGTAGTGTTTCGATGGTTAAAAAACTGATTTTCTCGGAAAATATTGCAGTATGTGTCGACCTGTATAGGACATGAACTGATATGTCAGATACATGTGTCGACCTGTATAGGTCATGAATCGACCTGTAAAGATCATGTGTTGACACATGCAGTCGACACATCTAATAGAACGCTACATGCTTTAAAATGAGGTACACGAGTCTACTTGTAACTTATATATATCGACACATAGGAACAATTTTCTTCTATGAGTCGATCTATGGATCGTGTGTGTCGATACATAGACTTGTTTTCACTTAAAAACTTATTTTTCAAACATGGAACCTTTTCTATCTTATTTCAAAATGCTTATATGCTTCCTAATGCTAAGTTGAACTCATAGTAGTCAATTTTCTACTATAGATATGTTTGTGATAACTTGTATGAGTAGTTAGTGAATCATTATATTTAATATGATGACGTGTTGTTACTTTGGTGAAGTAACATGAATGAATGCCTATGAAATCATGTTTGATGAGTTGTTGCTGTTTGTTGATGTTATTAATGTTGTAACATGAATTGTTTGTTACACATGATGAATGATGTGATGAATAAATAGTGAGATGTGTGTGGGGATACTTTTTGGTGAACCTTGTTGTGATAATGCATGTTGTTGAGAATTAGGCATCATGGTGTACAAGCTTCGGTCCAATTTTTGTGTGCTTTGGTCCTATGGTGGGGATCACGAGTGAGTAGCCGATTTTAGGTGGCCATCGGTGAAGCGTTACCTATGATGGATGTAACGATTTGGTGTGCTCTGGTCCTATGGTGGGGATCGCGAGCGAGATAAACATGAGTGTTCATGAATGGTATGCATGCATAATGACTCAGTTATGGAGTACATTTGCATATATGATTGCACATGTTATTGATTTTCATGATGTCATGATGGGATGTGATTATGTGATTGATGTCATGAATTGAGTGTGAAAGTATGTCGTTGATACCTGTGTAATGAATGTGTATGTGATGTGTGTTTCTACCTTAGCATTCTTTACACTATTTATATTGTTTTGTTATTTCTCACCCATTATATTTGAATTTTGTCTTTACATAAGCATCGTGGAGATACTCAGAAGTAGCATTGCTGAAGTAAGTGGAAGGTAGCTCTTGGAGAGGTTTCCTATAGTATGTTGTTTCCTTTAGTATGGTCTTGCTCAGGTCAATGTAACACCGGGATGGGAACATTTACTTTAACATCGGGATAAGCTGAAGTTGAGTTCCGCTTATCACCCGCAGATTGATGGGCAAACAGAGAGGACTATCCAATCCTTGGAGGATTTGTTAAGGCCTTGTGTGCTAAAACAAGGAAGTGCTTAGGATAGCTACTTGTTGTTGATTGAGTTCAATTACAATAACAATTTTCATTCGAGTATTGGGATGACCCCGTTTGAGGCGTTGTATAGTAGAAGGTGTAAGACACCTTTGTATTGGCACGAAATCTGGTGAGAGTGCAGTAATTTTGGACATGACATTATGCAACAAACTTCTGAGAAGATCAAGATGATACAAGAGAAGATGAAAGTTTAGCAGATTTGCTAGAAGAGTTGCCATGATAAGAGGATAACGACACTTGAGTTCCAAGAGGGAGACCATGTGTTTTTGAGGGTTACCCCAGTAACCGGTGTTGGTCGAGCTTTGAAGTCTCGAAAGCTCACACCATATTTTGTTGGTCCATACCAGATCTTGCAGAAGATAAGAGAGGTGGCCTGTCGGATTGCCTTGTCACCGCTACTTTCTAATCTTTATGATGTGTTTCATGTGTCTCAGTTGAGGAGATACATTTTGGATCCGTCTCACGTGATCCAAGTGGACGATATACAAGTGAGAGAGAACCTGATTGTGGAGACATCGCCCATGCGGATAGAGGATCGAGAAGTGAAGCAGTTGCGTGATGAAGAGATTTCCTTGGTGAAGGTAGTGTGGGGAAGACCAACTGGTGGAAGCATAACTTAGGAGCTAGAGAGTTAGGTGAGAGAATCATATTCGACTCTGTTTCCTTCAGGTAATTTTCGAGGGCGAAAATTCTTCTAAGTGAGGGAGATTTGTAACACCCCGAATTCAACTAATCATTTTAATTGAATTATTTAGAATTTTATTTTATTAATTGATATTTTAAATTGTTTATGATGTGATTGTGGGGGTAAGTGTCCTTGAAGTAGAGGTATAAAAAGAGAAAGAGCATGGTATATTTATTTAGAAATCATTTAAAATTTTAATTTATTATTAGAATAAATAATATTTTAGAATAATATTTTTATTTAAATTAATTAATTAATTAATGAGAAAATAAGAGGTGCAGAGAAAATGAGGGCAAGGTTGGAATTAAGGAAAATATGGAGGATATGAAAGGGATACAAGGACAAGTTGGAGGGGGAAAAGTCTATTAGGAAGGAAATAGTTCTTGGAATAAAATATGGAATTTGAGAATCTGAGAGTGCCAATATGTAATTTGGAGAATTGGAGCAAAATAGGCAAATTGGGAGAGCAAGGGCTTAAGGTTAAAGAAGAAATCTAAGGATCAAAGGGATTTTGCTGGAAATCAGGTAAGGGGGAGAAAAGGCTATCAATTAGGTGTAAAGCATGTGAGGTAGATGGAGGAATCCTTAACCTCCTTAAGATTGGGTGTTCTAAATCTCAATTATGATTTTTATGTTATAATTGTTGTTATATGATGGAATTGGTGTGAAATTCGTGTACCCTATGTATGCATATATTTTCGTTTTGATATTGTTGATGATATTATGCCATTGGTTGATGTTTGAAGGTTTTGACCTTGATTATGTTATTGGTGATTTAGAGATGATGAGCATTATGATGTTGATTCATGAACCTATGGAGTAAAAGATGAATTAGGAAGTTATAACCATAAGAAATTGGATTTATTTGATAGATTTTTGTAACATAAGTTTTGGGCACATGAGGTAGTGTTTGGATGGTTAACAAACTAGTTTTTCGAAAAATATTGCAGTATGTGTCGACCTGTATAGGTCATTTGCCGACCTGTTCGATGCATGTGTCGACCTGTATAGGTCATGAGTCACCCTGTAAAGGTTATGTGTCGACACATGCAGTCGGCACATCTAACAGAACGTTGCATGCTTTAAAAATGAGTTACATGATCCGACCTGTAACTCGTATGTGTGGACACATAGGTAAATGTTTCTTCTACGTGTATACCCATGGATCGTATGTGTCGGCACATAAATTGATTTTCACTTAAAAACTTATTTTTCAAGCATAAAACCTTTTATAACTTATTTCAAAATGCTTATATGATTCCTAATGCTAAGTTACACTAGTAACAGTCAATTGTCTACTATATATATGTTTGTGATGACTTGTATGAGTAGTTAGTGAATTTTTATATTTAATACAATGACGTGTTATTGCTTTAGTGAAGTAACATGAATGAATGCCTATGCAATCATGTTTGATGAGTTGATATTGTTTGTTGATGTTATTGATGTTGTAACATGAACTGCTTGTTGCGTATGATAAATGATGTGATGCATAAATGGTTAGATGTTTATGGGGATCCTTTTTGGTAAACTTTGTTGTGATAATACATATTATTGAGAGTCATGCATCATGGTGTACAGGTTTCGGTCCAGTTTTGGTGTGCTCTAGTCCTATGGTGGGGATCAAGAGCGAGTAACCCATTTCAGGCGAGAATCGGTGAAACGTTACCTATGATGGTGGTAACGATTTGGTGTGCTCTGGTCCTATGACGGGGATCGGGAGCGAGATGAACCTGAGTGTTCATGAATGGTACCACATGCATACTGAGTTAGTTAAGAAGTATATTTGCATATATGATTGCACATGTTTTTGATTTTTCATGATGTTATGATAGGGTGTGATTATTTGATTGTTTTGATGAATTGAGTGTGAGATTATGTCATTGATACATGTGTAATGAATGTGTACATGATGTATGTTCTCTATCTTAACATTCGTTACACTGTTTATATTGGTTTTTTTGTTTCTCACCCCTTTTGCTTGAATGTTGCCTTTACATGGACATCATGCAGATACTCAAGAGTATCATTGCTGAAGTAAGTGGAAGGTAGCTCTTGGAGTGGCATCCTATAGTGTGTCGTTTCCTTTAGTATGGTCTTGCTTTGGTCAATGTAACATTGAGCTGGGGACGTTTGCTTTAATTTTTTTTTTTTTTGAAATTGTTATTTATGTTTGATGAGATTTCAACATTGTGATGATTTGAATATTACGACTCTTGTCATTGCGTTATGAAAGTTAGAGTTATGAGACTTAACATCCTGAGTTGTATTTATTATGTTTAATTGATTTGATAATGATTCTGCCGCGATGATATTATAAGTGAAGGCGAGCACACGATGATATGACTAATGTGATATTTTGTTACCAGTGTTACAGAACATGATATGTTTGATGTGAGTGACACCTTATGTGGTTTTGATTTTTATTAAATTATACCTTAAATTTGTATACAGGGTTTAGGGTGTTACATAGTGGTATCAGAGAAGGTCAGTCTATCCGACCAAGTTTTATGATGTAGTCGAGTCCATTGTATGCGGCATGTGTGTGTATATTATCGACAAATAGTTTATTCTAATGTTTATTTAATAATGTGCGAAATTGCTGGAATAAATGATCGTGCTAATGTTGATGCTTTAGAGTCAGTGGCTCAGGCACTACACAGACAACATAATCAGGCAGGTGATACGTTTTGTGGTTTGGGAAAATTTTAGAGGAATAATTCGTCGACGTTCAAGGGCAGGTATGATCCGGAGAATGCTCGGGTGTGGCTCAAAGAGATCGAGAAGATCTTCCGAATAATGGCATGTACTGAAGAGCATAAGGTATTGTTTGGTACTCACATCTTGTCTAAGGAAGCTGAAGACTAGTCGGATAACACTCGCTAGAGACTAGAAGTTGTTGGTGATGAAATGTCTTGGGCTGTGTTTATGATGCAATTCCTTGTGAAGTACTTTGCTGAAGATGTGCATAGCATGAAGGAGATTGAATTTCTTGAGCATAAGCAAAGAAACATGATGATTGCTAAGTATGCCGACAAGTTTGAGGAACTAGTGAAGTTATGTTCTGATTACAATGGTGCAACTGTGGAGGGATGCAAGTGCATTAAGTTTGAGAACGGACTGCGGACTGTGACATGATGCAGAAATATAATCGAATGTAAACCATCGTGTTCAAGTTGGGTGTTTGATATGGAGAATGAATTCATGAGTTTTATGTGACACAAAGGCATCACTCAAGCTGAAGGAAAAAATTTATCGAACTACGTTAAGATCTGCAATGTTGTGTCAAACAAAATATTTGATTGGTAAGAATCAACACAAGAATAAAATAAGTGTAGAAGATATGAAGATGTTGTGTTTGATGTGTGGTACAACTAGACATGATAAGATTATAAATGACAATATTATAAAGAGTGTTGGGGTAACATATATAGTAAAAAACATGGTAGAAAATAGAATCTGGTGGTTTGAACATGTAGAAAAAAGACCTATAAATTCTATAATAAAGAGTGTATATCAGATATAGATGAGATATAGATGAGTCAAACAAATAGATGTAGAGGAAGACCTAAAAAAATATAAGAGAAATTATTAAAATAGATCTTGTGAGTAACAATTTGTATAGAAGAATGATATTGAATATAACATTATTACATAAATTGACCCCGCGGTTGATCTTACTTAATGAGATAAGACTTGGATGTTGTTGTATCTTTTCATACTATTATTTTTCATTTTTTAATTATTTTTAAGTGTTAATATTTTTAAATAATTTAATAAATTCAAAGTGAAATGAGATTTTAAAAAATCATAATATGTCTAAAATAACTGAAACCCAACTCAAAATAAAAATTTAAAACTAAAATAAAATTTAATTTTTAAACATTTCAAAACATACAACAAAAAATTTCTTTGAATGGCCTTAAATGATTCTTATTTCTTTGAGATTGGATCATAAGTACTGAATAATGCAACAAAAAAGCTAATCTTTCCTTGAGCATTAGTTAGGCGTGTGATAGGTATAGTTAAAAATAATGCAAGCCAAAATTGTATTATCATCATGCAATAATATGGTGTATGTTTCATTTGTGGAGAATTTATGGAGTGGGGTTCTGCTTATATGGAAAGTTGAACTTTTGGCTATCAAGAAATAAAGTGGGGTTTATTCTTACATGAAAAGTCTAATTTTTGCCGGTATGAAGAAGGCGACGAAACTAGCTATCGTGCAACAAAATCATCTACAGAGTTTTGTGGCAACTTGTCATTAGGACAGACAAACAGTTTCTCCACTTCCATTATAACATTTTTACCCCTATAGGAATCAACTTGTTGAATTAAGGTTTTGTTGACTTTAAATTTAATCCCTTTTATCAAATGAATTTTATGATTAAGGAAGAAATACAAGAGCTCTCCATCACAAAGGAGTTGGCGAGCTTGCCGGACGTAATGGCCGAATTAAAAGTGGGATACCAACCCAACATTGGTTACTTAGCCATGGCTCATAAATAATGGTCTTAATGAGATTTACAAACACAGAAAATGAGACAATGGTGCTAATGGTAGTTACGCCTAGACAAATGAGCATCAACATTAACCCGTGTAAATGGGATAATGGCCATAATAATTAAGAAAGAAAGGGAGTCTTAGGGTATAAAAACCAACAAAGAACAAATAAATAGAGGAGACAATATACAAATTAATTTCTCAATTAGTAGGGTAATATACCGTAGGACACCGTAAAATTTATTTTTGTTGGACATGTGACTTCAAATACAAGAGGAAGAAGGTGAATTGTGATATTAAAAATTCGTAATTAATTTTATCTTTTCGCGATTAAGATTGCATTAGCAATTTTAGGGTGAATAATTGCAACGGAAATAAAATGTTAAAAAATAAATTGCAGAAAATAAAAGGATATGGTTAGAAACATTGCACCAAAGTTTTATACAGGTTTGACCGAACGTTTGTCTAGTCCTATCTCCAAGAGCTCTTCTTGAGAGTTTCACTATATACTTTGAACTTTTGAAGGTTATGTCTACGAACCTTAATACAATCTGATCTTGAGATTCTAACAGACTTGTCCCCAACCAAATGACATATTTTAACCCAGTTTAGATATTTATGACTGATCTCAATAACCGAAATAAATCTTTTTCTAGCAAAGCTTAGTAAACAAAGAACATAGATTTTATAATAAGTTGATCTTAAGAATCATTAAAAATCATTATTGTGTTGTTCTTATTGATTTTGTAATCAATTGACACTCTTCTAATTGATTAGCATAGTATTTCAATCGATTGGTTGGTAAGAAAAGTTTTTCTAATCGATTAGATAGTTGAAAATATTTGAAAAAGGTTTTGAACAACTTTTTAATTACATGGTTATGGATTAGAAAATCATTCTCATGATAGAACCATTTTGAAATATGTTTTAAGTGTGTGTGTGTGCGCGCGCACGTGTATGTGTGTGTGTGTACACGCGCACGTGTGTGTGTGTGTGTGTGCGCGCGCGCGTGCGTACATGTGTGTATGCGTGTGAATTTCCTTAGTACTCTTAAGATACTACCTTACTTTTAGAATACTCTATTCACTCAGATAAACTGACAAACATGACCTAGAGAGCTTTCACCCCTTTCTCAAAAAAGCTTCAAGACTTATGCTAGATAGTTTCTGATTGTACACACACTTTGATCTTGAGTCCTTTTGTTGATGAGTCATAAGATAATTTTGTTATACTATCATCATCAAGGTTGAAAGCTATTGTTATGCATTGTCATCATCAAAACTTTAGATGCGGACTTTATCACCTGCAAACTTATGCTTTTATTATCTAGGATCTAAATCTTATTTCTCCCCATGATAGGTAGCATCAAGCTTGAAAATCAACTGGTAGGTGAACTTTAGAGAATTTCTTCCCCTTGAGTCAATTCTTCTTTCTCATATTTCTCCTAGAGATAATTGTTTCTCCTAATGAGTGTTTTGGACATCCTCTTTTTAGTCTCCTTGGGCTTTTGACTAGTTTTGGGTTCTAGGTGTATGACATCACTTTTGCTCCACAAACACGCAAGGTCTCAAGGTAGCTTTGAGAAACTTCCTTTGAAAAGTCATTGTTGTTTTTCCTTCTCTATGAATCATTTGGTACGAGAGTTGGTCCAACCATATGACTGATAAATCCATTACACCTTTATTACCTTAACCTCTCGTCATCAACATCATCATTTTGATCAACTCTGTTGAAATACAAAATCGACGACTTGGTTAAATCCATCAGGGTTGACACTCACTTCTTCTTCTACTCTTAAAAGATTTTTCTCGTATTTTAGTCTTGCTCATTCAGTGTTGAGATGCAATTCCCTTAGAAATATCTCCATTGACATTCTGAATGAAATGGTCCTTAACGATCCTCCATTCTTAAGATAGACTTTCTTTAGTGAGGTTATTTAACTTGAGTTTATCTATTTGGATTTTAGACTTCCTCTTATCTTTGATATTTTTCTTTTCCTTTATTTTCATTTTTCAAGTATGTTCTTTAAGGGATACCTGCAAAATTAACAACTCATACTTCTGCCTACTAGGGGTTAGTTCATCAAAGGTAACATGTATGAGTTCTTCAATAGTCATGGTCCTTTTGACAAGAAGTTAAGAAATGAATTTTCATTAAAAAAATTATAGACCATACATATAGAGGAATCATACTTTATTACCTTTGTTACACAACTTACTTAATTCTAAGTAACATGTGCAATGATGATTTATTCAAATACAAAAATTAAAGGGTAAGAATAGAGATCTTACCGAAAATCAAAGATTCAATGATTTTGTCTTGTTGCTATTATGTGAATATTTCTTCCCTAGTAGAAGTAGCATAATAGAACATATTTTTTCTTCAGTTGTGTCATTTGAGAAGCAACTATCAATATCATCATCTGCATCATAACTTGATATTTCTACCTTTGGTACCCATATCTTTTTTGGATCCTTTGATGTTAGTAGTAGACATCTTTATATTTTTAGGTTTACAATGCTCTTTACAAAAGTATGAAGGAGGATGCCCTTTTTTTCTCTGATGACTCTTTTTAATAAAACAAAACATGAGGACATGGTCGTCTTTTTTATAACATTTATATTTTAATATTTTGCATTTAGATGTTGGTTGGGCATTGCAAATATTGCTAAAGATTTTACTATTGTTCTTAGGTTTATAACTAAGACCATTCTTATTGCAATACGCCCTTTGGTTTCCTAACAAAATATTCAAGTTGTTTATCCCTTTAGTGAATTTATCAAGTGTATTTTGAAGATCACCAATTTTATTTTTTAAAATTTTACATTGATCACATTTGACAGATTCGTCTAAGTCTTTATGAGATGAGGAAGAGTTTTGAACTAGACCATATGGTCTCTCTCTCTCTAAGACTTTTTATTTCTTCCAACAAGTTTCTATATTTTAATTCAAGGGAAGAGATAATGTCTTTGGTGGTAAAGATAATTTGTTCTAATTTACTCTTTTTTTTTATTAGCTTCTTACAAATACGAAATAAATCTTGATAGAAAGAGTGAGAAGTTACCTCATCGTCTTGATGATTTGATGTGAGATAGAGGTTTGCTTCTTTTTTATCTAAAGATTACATATCATCGTTATCCCAGGATATGTATGCTCTCTTTTTGGATTTCGGTTTCTTCATGGGTTTTAAGGGTAGTTTGGTCTTATATGAAATTTCTCTCCGCATTGATGACATGTAGTAATGGATGATGAACTTTCTTCACTTTGCTTCTGGAGTATTGAATTTTTTTTTCATGCTTAGGAACTCTTTGAATTTTTAAAACATGAGCCTCGGAAATTTATTAATCTCACTTTGATATTCTTCATCTTCTGATTCCATATCTTCATTGTTGGCAGCTTTAAGCGCAACATTTTTGCTATTCTTTTTGTTATCTCTTCATTATCAGCAAGTCTCTTCATCTCCATCTCATGTTCCTGCAATTTATCAAAGAGATCGTGTGTGTCCATGGTTGCTAAGTTCTTAGATTCACAAATCCCAGTGACTTTAGGTGTCCAACCATGGTTTAGGAATATAAGAATCTCTATAACCAATTCTTCATTTGAAAATGTTTTTACCAGAGTGATGACAACTTTAGCTTTCAAACTACACTGCACATTTTCTTTATGATCTTTGGTCCAATTCTTTTCAGGTTTGTTTTCTATAACACCACAGCCTTCCAGATACTACAATCATACCTTCTATGAAAACCTTAATTTTATCTTTCCACAAACTATACCCTTCTCTATTAAAGAATGGCATTTTGTTTAGTAAATAGCTTGAAGTCATTTTTTCCTTTAAGACAAATAGTCCTTCACATGAGTTAAGCTCTGATCTCACTTGTTTGACAAGTGACTTCAAGCACAAGAAAGGGGGGGGGGGGGGGGGTGAGTTAAGGTATTCAAAATTCGTGATTAGTTTTATCCTTTCTCGATTAAGATCATATTAGTTATTTTGGGTGAGTAATTGCAGCGAAAAAATGTTAAAAAGTAAATTGCATAAAATAAAAGAATAGAGTTAGAAATATTGCACCAGAGATTTATACAGGTTTGACCGAACGTTGACCTAGTCATGTCCCCAAGAGGTCTTCTTGAGAGTTTCACTATATACTTTGAGCTTTTGAAGGTTATGTTAACGAACCTTAATACAATATGATCTTGATATTTTAAAAGACTTGTCCCCAACCAAATGATAACTTTTAACCCAGGACAAACTATCAACCGTTTAGAGATTTGTGGATGATCTTAATAACAGAAACAAATCTTTTTCCGGCAAAGCTTAATAAACCAAGAACATAGATTTTATAACAGGTTGATCTCAAGAACCAAACTCAATATCTTAAAGGTATCTCACCCTTAATAATATAAACAACTAGCATTAACACTTACAAAAATAGATTCCTCACAAGAAAAGCTTCACTTACTAGCATTAAGGTAATTAAAAATGAATAAGAATATTTTCTAAAGAGAGGGAGGGAGATAAATTCCAAATAAATATGAAAACATTGGAAATGGCGTGGTTTGAAGTGAGTTCGTGCCTCTCTTATATAGTAGTGGGAAAACCCACGAAAGGAAATAATCCATGGACTGAATTAATTATCTACTAATCCATTAGCAAAAAGCTTCAATCGATTAGACGAATCATTTACAATTTATTGGCAAGCCTAAATAGGAAGGTTTAAATATAAAGTTGTTACAAGTCATTAATGTGTTGTCCTTGTTGATTTTGTAATTAATTGGAACCCTTCTAATCGATTAGTATAGTGTTCCAATCGATTGGTTGGTAAGAAAAAGTTTTGCCAATTGATTGCCATATTTTTCAAATCGATTAGATAGTTGAAAATATTTGAAAAATGTTATGTACAAGTTTATAATTACTTGGTTCATGCTTAGAAAATCATTTTCAGGATAAAAGCATTTTGAAATATGTTTCAAGTGTATGTGTGTGTGTATGTGTGTGTGTGTGTGAGAGAGAGATAGAGAGTGTATGTGCGCGTGTGCATGTGTGCATGTGTGTGTGTGTGAGTTTCCTTATTACTATTAAGCAACTACCTTACTTTTACAATACTCGATTTACTCAGACAGACCGACAAACATGACCAAACGAGCTTTCACACTTTTCTCCAAAGAATTTCAAGACTTTTCTTAGATAGTTTTTTATTGTACAAGCACTTTGATCTTGAGTACTTTTGTTTATGATTAATAATATGCTTTTATTATACTATCATCATCATGGTTGAAAGATATCGTTATGCATTGTCACCATCAAAACATCAGATGCAGACTTAATCACATGCAAGCACATAGATCCGCAGTTTGGGTCACATTTTCTAAAAAAATAAATACTAAGATCATTGTTTCTCAAAGGTGATAAATATAGAAAGTAATATCAACGATGACTCACATACCGTAACAGAAGTGATGGGCATTATGGAGAAACTGTGGCAGGAAAATGAAGCTTTATAGGGCGATGTTTTTAACATACAGTAGTGGCAACAACAACCAATCATTTTTTGTCGTGGAGGAGGAGGAATTTATTAATCTTCTACCTCTTTCCATTAAAGTCCGGGATGTTCCTGTCTTAGAAAAAGTGTTCCTCCGGAGCACGTGAGAAAGGCTTCCAAACCCAAGAGATGTCACCTGAGAAGCCCTTAACCAATGAGAGATAAGGGACCATAATATGTCACGAAGATTTTCCACACACTAAATACCATAATTAGAGGGTTTGCGGGAGGAGGAGAATTGAGCTCTTATTAGAGAAAATATTTTCTCCAGGTAATGCATATTTTTTAGTCACTATATGGATTAAAGGCAACTACTCTACCTAAGATTGGCTTTTCACATTGAGATGTTGCATGAATCTTACCTCATGAGGATGACTCCATGGCTATTAAATTACAAATATTTGACGGTGTCACGGTGAGAATCAGCAATCAACCTATTGTATTAACTTGAATCACAAAACATTAAATGTTCACCACTGAACTTTAATTTATCCAAGGGAAAGGGAAAAGATCGAATAAAATCCTAATTGTGCAATGTAAAAATAATGCGAAGAGATCTAAAGTTCGGGGGTTGGTTATACTAGGGGAAGGTATTAGCATCATAAGTATCTATAATATCCTATACGAACCTTTTGAAAGTATTTGTGTTATGTTATTGTTTGGAAATGATTTATTGGGAAGGACCTAAAGGTTTTATTAAGTTTGCTCGCCAAAACTTTACGGTCATGTGCCTACGTATCCTTATAAAGATGGAATCAGAGAAATCCTAGTTCACATAACTAAGGGTGAAAGAACACTTGATAGTGATCAAGGTTCCAAAGGGGGAAGTAAGTGTTCATAACAAACATACTTACAAGAGTTACAAACTCCTACTTAAATCTAAGTTGAAAGTGAAAATGACTCTAACAAGGTCAAAGGGGAACTAGGGATTGCTAAACTACCTATGACATTAAGTCAATAAAGAGGTTTTTCCCTTGGATTTATGCAAAAAGATAAACAAAGGATAATCAAGATGTTCAAGCATGACATCCATAAAGATAAGAAAATGATAAATAAAGATGTTCAAGCATGATATCAAAGGTAAACAAATGGTAAAGAAAGATGTTCAAGCATGACATCCACAAAGATAAGCAAATGAAGAAGATGTTCAAGCATCACATCGACAAATATAAGCACATGATAAAGAAGATGGTCAAGCATGACATCTATAAAGATAAGCAAATGGTAAAGAAGATATTCAAGCATGACATCAACAAGGACAAGCAAATGGTAAAGAAGATGTTCATACATGACATCAACAAATATAATCACATGATAAAGAAGATGTTAAAGCATGATATCAACAAAGATAAGCTAATGAAGCAGATATTCACACATGATATCAACCAAAGAAAGTCATTTGAAACCCTAAAATAATCCTAAAAAGATATCAACTTTAGACAAGTATAAGTATGTGAAAAATAAATCAATTATGCAATTTATTTTTACCATCATAAAATAGATAAAAGTATGAGCACATAGAAAAAAGAGTGGCTCAAAGAGGCTTAGGGATCATAAAGTTATGAGCCTTTGAAGTTATGAAAAATAACAACAACAAAAATTGGCAAAAAAAATAATGAATAAAAATGGGTCTAGGGTGAGGGGGATTCAAACCCTAGATCTCTTGCACACACAAAGCCTTAACACACACATTCTAACCGCTGGGGCGGTGATCCATCCATTAATTTATTTACAAACATTAATATATATAATAAAAAGATTCTAGAAATTGGAAAATGGAGCCAACTCATCATCTTCTTCCTCGTTTTCCTGCATGTTTGTTCCAATTTCTTTTCTTTTTTTTCTCAAACTTCCAACAACCATAACTCTCTCAATTTTCCATGAAATTAAAAACCGTAAGAATCTAAGTTGCTCTCTTTTTCTCAAGGAATCTAATGTTATTATTATCTTATCCTAGAACTAAATGTACAAAGTGTTCTAAGGTAAAAACCAGAACTGCACTTTTAATTTTCTAACAATAAAATCTCAATGCATGAGCATGGTATAATGCATACAGTAGCAAACATACAAAAAACACACTATATACTACATTTTTACTTCAGTAAATATCCAAGAATGATGCATGCACAAGAGTTTTCAAGTGTAAGTGCACTTACCTATTGGAGAAAGTCCAATGCTTATTCTTCGCTACTACAGAGATAACAAAGAGATTCTACCAGTCTTGTTGATCCTTGAGGATAGTGTTTGAACAATGAGAATGACCAAAAACAACTTGTATTATCTCACACTAATGATTTTTCAAAATGAAGGAGTGAAATGGTGAATGATAAACTAGAGGATACATAACTTGTTCAAGTGATTAAACAAGCTCTAAATGGTGTCTAGAGATGATTTGTGGTGTTTGCTTGGAAGATACACGTGGAGAATAAGTTTGGTTAGAGAACTTACAAAAATAGTGTGTTTTTGCAAATTCTAACGGAATGGGAGTTTACTGAAGTGTTGAGGGATAATTGTTGTGTGTTTTGAGGCTTAAGGAATCTCTATATTTATAGGGAAAAAATGGGGATTGGATCTAGTTAGAAACAAAAGTTGTGAAGTTATGGTTTTGGTTGAAAATGAATGAGAAGTTTGCATGAATTGTGGAGTTTCAAGGAGTTTGTCATGTTTCCCTAGTCTCTACAAGGTTGCTTTTGATCACTTAAGATTGTTTGTGATCTTTAGGGACAAGTTTCAAGGGTGAAAGAGTGAGTTGTTGGCATAAAGTTTGCTTTATCAAAGTAGTAATGTGACCTTTTGAAAATTCATCCATAAATGATATAATGCAATGGACAAAACCTCAACTCTTTGTGTAATGCACTTAGGATTCATATAAACATCTGATTATGGAGAGATTTATACACAAGAGGACCTGCAATCAAGAGATTTTCACGTTTGAAATGGGTTTCCTCCAAGAATTCATCATTAACATGACTTGAAATTCAAGTTTGGAACCCTAACTTCCCATTTTCGAAACTCATAGCTCATGCATGGGACAAATGTACTTGTACTTTTTGAAAAGCCTCAGACATGCTCTACAACTTTCATGTTTTGAATTTTTTCTGAATCAAAGTGGATCATGATGAAAATTGGATGTAAATTTTATCACTTTTTAGGGATCAAAGCTGACTTGAAAATTTTATAAGTGTTTCAACTCGAGACACCAACTTTATGGCTCATAACTCAAAATCCTTGCACTTTTAGGGAATCAACCCTCTAGGACAAAGTTGAAGTATGGAACAAGATATTTCATTTGTGCTTTGGAGAAAAGAAAATGGCTTCTTCAATTAGAATTTATGGCTTGAGAAAGTAGTGCACTTGAACATGAAATTTGGATACTTAGTGAAATTTTCAATGTCTTCAAGATTGCCTTTTTTGCAAGTAACCTCATTTCTCTTGATTTTTCTTGATCAAATTCATCAATTAAACATATAATCATGAAATTTAACTTGATAAGTTCATATTTGATCATAAATCTCAAAAGTCAAAGGTTTGACTTTGTAGTGCATTGGTTGTGTATCAGATGAATTTGAATTTCTTGATCTTCAATGAATCAAACTCTTGAGTCAATTGAACATCATGGGTGGGCTCTAAGGATGTTGTCATACCCCAAAATTTGCCCATTAATATTTTAAGACATTTTTCAGGGCACTCCGACTCATTTTTATGACACTGATCTTAAAGGAACAAAGGCCCAGCTCACGAGTGGCCCAATCCAGAAAATGGCCCAAACTGGCCTGCTCGCTAGGCGAGCAAATCCTTCGCCTAGCGAACGTTCGCTACACGCTCGCCTAGCGAAGCTGACAGATAACAGAAAATTCTGGGCTTCACTCTGAGCCCATTAGGTCACAAAAAAGAGCATTATAAATACCAGCACTTCAGTAATGAAAAGGAGGACGAAAAAGGACGAAAGGAGAACCCTAGCAAGCAAACCCTAGCGCTCACAGACGGAAAACCCTGGAGGCTAACCCTGAAGGAAAGCCGGCGGCAGCAAGGTCACTTCCGTTCAATTTGATCCGATCGGCCAATTCAAGGTTACAATTCGATTACAAACAGGTTGGCATTGCTATTACTACCTTATGTTCTTAATTTGCATATGGTATCATGATTGAATTTACGAAACTATCTTAAGTTTATATATGAATTTAAGTATACATGAACATCTGAATATCTAACCACATAATTTCTGTAATTGAATGCCATAAGCCATGCAGCAGGTTGAGGTCGTACTGTTCTGAAATTCAAAACCCGCAGCCGCTCGCTAGCACATCGCTAAGCGAGCATGTAGCGAACATTCGCTAAGCCTTCGCTAGGCGAGGCAGAGGCGAACGGGACAGTCACTAATATTTTGGTTGTTACGTCCTATGCTTATCTGATCTGTTCTATGTTAATCATGCATTATTTTGCCTGACATTCATACTGCTGTGTTTCTTTTGCGGTGTAATCTTCGATTACACCTTGATTTGGTATTCTGACATGTGTGCTGAATGTTGTAAAGGTCCACATATTCCTAGTAACAAGTAGCTTGCTAGGTATTCCACCTTATTTGTGGGATACCCTCATGGAGATTCATCTTAAATTACCTAATTATTTAGCTGATTTTAATGTGTAGATTCATCCTAATTATTTAATCGATCTTAGTGTGGAAATTCTCCTTAATTATCTAATTGACTACGGCTATCTAATTAATTGTAAAACTTTGCCTTTAAATAAGTGATCTTGGACCTCTCTTTGTTACCCTACGATTACCGTATTATGGTCATGTCCCGCGAATGTGGGGATACACTTAGCAAAGACCCCTCGATTAAATCATCATGTCCCTATAAAATAAATCATAGTCCCTCGGATGTTGCCTTCGAATATATGACTTTGTCCCTCGATGACCCTTCGGTGTAGCCTACGGTTAAATGATGATAGTCCCTTCGAATGCTAAGGTATCCTCACAACTGTTGCCTTCAATGACCAATCGATGACCCTACGATGACCCTTTTACATCCAAAGGATAAAACTACTTACTTCTCAATAGTAAGGACAATTTTACCCTCATAAGGATAGGAAATGCCCATAACGACCTTAGGAAGGTATAACTCTCAATTACTGGATCATAACCTAAAACATTTTCCACCCCTCACACTTTGCAAGTCCTAGAAAATCACCACTTGGTATACATTCATACTAGAATCATTACCAAGTTATATTTTTCTAAACTGTTTTTCAAAATCAAACAAGATAAATACTTTGTATACATTCATACGAGAATCATTACAAAGTTAAACTCTCTTTTCGAAACATTTTTAAACAATTCACCAACACTTTTCAGACAAAAATATAAGTGATCCAGCAATTAAGAGCCCATGGATAACCATGGATACAAAGGGTGCTAACACCTTCCCTTTGTATAATGTACCTCCCGAACCCAAAATCTATTGAGGTCTTTTCTGTTCTTTTCCACCTTTCCTTATTGGATAAAAGAAAAGTCGGTGGCGACTCTTGCTATCCGCGACATTGCGATAAAAAGCAAAATACCCCAAGTCAGTTCACCGTATGACAGAACTGGCGACTCTGCTGGGGATATAATTACAAGAGAGGTTACCTTAAAAAACAAGATCACTTATTTAAAATTGTCTGATTTACTTTTAAGGGATTGCTTGGGTATTCTTGAGTGAAAGATCCTACACCCGGATCTAGTGTACCTTAGGTAAGTAGCAATAGATCATCGCGACTATCCGTCGTATACTGGAATGGTTAAAATGATGGCTACGGTTAATGTGACACTTTGGATGTCCTGATGTTCCTCATGTTTACTTGAGGAAAAATTTGGCATCTGCGTGGTGTCATTAAAGCATTAACCAGACCTTTAGAACCCTAATTGACTCATCCTAGCCATTAGAAAGTAGTGAGATAACTGACTTCGGTTCCGACTGGGGTTGGTTGAGACTCGATACTACACTCCTTGAGATTGGACTTTAGGGAAGCTTCGGTCAACCACTTGGTGTTGCACTGAAGTGGACTTGAAGGAAGGTCAATGATTGGAGATCCTTCTAGAACCCGATTACTATTCTAGGACAGGTTGAACCAACCAAACTTCAGTGGGGAGGGTACTTACCTATGGAACTCATGCAAGCCTTAAAACCTAGGAATGATTGTGTGACTGGTTTATGTTTGCTACTTGCATAACATCATAACATCATAACATCATAACATCATTGTACTAACCATTTCAAGGACTTAGGAATTTAGCTTTGCTCTATTAAAAAGGCTATGGCTCCCAGGAAGACCATCCGGATCAATTTTGTAGCAATCTCTCCTCAACTGAAGAATTTAGTGTCAGAGCTCCCCGATCATGCGCAGTTCATCAAGAGACATGGTTCTCTTCTCAATTTAGTTACCACTGGGTTCAAAGAAGATATGATGAGAGTTTTATTCCAGTTCTTCGACCCTAAACATCATTGCTTCACATTCCCAGATTATCAGTTGGTACCCACATTGGAAGAATTCTCCAGACTTCTTGGGATACCTATCCTTGATCAACTACCGTTCAGTGGTTTAGAAAAGGTTCCGAAGTCTGAAGAAGTTGCCGCAGCTTTACACATGACGAAGTCCGACATTGAAGCTAATTGGGTAACAAGGAGTGGAGTTAAGGGTTTACTTGCCAAATTCCTGACAAATAAGGCCCGAGAATTCTTAAAAGTTATGAATGTCCGTGCTTTCGAAGACATCCTGGCATTGCTAATCTATGGCTTGGTGTTATTCCCTAATCCAGACCAATTCATAGACATGAATGCTATTAAGATATTTCTCACTCATAACCCTGTACCTACCTTGCTGGGAGACATTTTGCATTCCCTCCACACTCGTACCATGAAGAAGCAAGGGACTCTCATGTGCTGCATACCTTTGTTGTCTAGGTGGTTTATTTCGCACCTTCCTCAATCGGTCTTGAAGAACGAGCAGAATTTGAAATGGTCTCAAAGGATAATGTCGCTCTCCCACCCAGACATCTGTTGGTGTCCTCAGTTCAAGGAAAATGTTACCATCATTGACCGTTGTGGCGAGTTCCCTAATGTACCACTCCTAGGAATAAGAGGAGGTATTACTTATAATCCTGCTTTAGCTCTGCGACAGTTTGGTTGTGCTCGAAGAAATGGTCCACATGAAATGATCATCGAAGGCATCATGTTCGACTATGACAACGATTCCCAAGGCCTCCGTCAAAGATTTGTACGAGCTTGGGGCATGGTGAAGAGAGGTACGTTAGGACAGAAAAATTCTATTCCTATGGAACCTTATCTCAGATGGGTACGCGCCAGAGCTCGTGAACTTGTCATGCCATATCTTGCAATCGGACCTCAGATTGTCGAACCTGAAGCTGAAGGAGGTGCTCCTCAGATCATTCCTTATCCAGATATGCCTACCAACGTTGAGGAACTAAAGAGATCCTGGATCCAGTTGAGAGAAGAAAGGGATACTTTCGAGACTCAGTTCGCCGCAGAAAGGAAGAAAGTGTTAGAACTTACCAGTCAGCTTAATGAGGAACGAAGACTCAATGCGTATCTTCGCCCAAAAAGAAGTCGCCCCTGGGAGACTTGAGCTTTCATTGTATTTTTATTATTATTCCTTTTGTAATGAACATTGATCAAAGAAATTAGCAATAAACATTTCTCTCTTGTTGGTGATTTACGCAAAGTTAAATTCCAAAAGTCCTTGAAAACATTTCATGCATTGCATAACATAACATAACACTGCATAACAGGTATTCTACAAGTTCAATGTTCTCACGGTCTTCATTGCAAACAGAAAAATGGATCTCGAACAAACTGTCAAAGATCTCCAGACTCAGAATGCTCAATTCAAGGAGATGATGCTAAGCTTATCCAAGGGGCAGGAGGAACTGAAGGCTCTTTTGCTCGAAAAGAAGAAAGACAAGAAAGCTGTGAGTTTCATTAACCCGGGAAGAAGGCGTAAAGGACAGGCCGCAGGAGTCAAGTTTGGAATCCCGAATGGTCCAGAAGAGGGGGCGGAGAATGATTCAGAGGAAGAGAATGCTGATTTCTCCAACCCTGAGGATGACGATGAAGATTATGAAAATGGACAGTACTCTCCAAGAGATGATAAGTACAAGTTGCTGGAAGAACGCATGCTAGCTATGGAGGGTCAGAAGGCGCCCGGTCTGGATTTCGAAAGTTTGGGTCTGGTCTCCGATGTGACCATTCCTCGCAAATTCAAAATCCCCACTTTCACTAAGTACGATGGTGCGTCCTGTCCTCAGATGCATCTGAGAGCTTATGTGAGAAAGATTCAGCCGCATACCACTGACAGGAAGCTATGGATCCATTTCTTCCAAGAGAGCCTGTCTGGCACACAGTTGGAATGGTATTATCAGCTCGAGAGCTCTGACATCCGCACCTGGACTGATTTAGCAACAGCTTTCTATAAACAGTACCAGTATAACTCTGAACTAGCGCCTACCCGGCTACAGCTGCAGAATATGACTATGGGATCTAAAGAAAGCTTTAAAGAATATGCTCAAAAGTGGAGAGATTTGGCTGGCAGAGTCAAACCCCCTATGACTGACAGAGAATTGGTGGATATGTTCATGGGCACACTGACCGGTCCATTCTACAGCCATTTACTGGGAAGTTCTTCATCAGGTTTCACTGAACTTATATTGACAGGTGAACGTGTTGAAAGCGGCATCCAAAGTGGAAAGATACAGGCGGCTGCCTCTGCAAGCACCAAAAGGTCCTATCAGGGGAGGAATGAATCAAATGCTGTGTACGGTCAAAAGGGTCGTAACAAGAAAAACCGTGACCATGACATCGGAGCAGTTACGATTGCCGCACCACCATCTCAAAACTTCCAGCCCAAACAAGACAGGCCAAGAAGGCAGTTTACCAGGATCAATATGACCTTGGCACAGGCACTGCAGGGAATGCTAAAGGCAAATTTGATCACCCTCAGAGATCCTCCTACGAATCCCAACACTACTTCTTCTCGTTATAACCCTAATGCCAGGTGTGCATATCACTCCGATAGCCCCGGGCATGATACAAACGATTGCTGGTCATTGAAGAATAAGATTCAGGATATGATCGAGGCTGGAGAAATTGAGTTTGAGCCTCCGGAGACCCCTAATGTCATCACTGCTCCTATGCCTAATCATGACAAGACGGTTAATGTCGTGGATGACGACGATCACGTTTCCAATGTGGCGGACTTAACATCTCCTCTCCCGATCATAAAGAGGAATTTATTGCAAGCTGGTTTATTTCCAGGTTGCGCTGAAGATTGCAATCTCTGCATACTCAGGCCCGAGGATTGTTTGAAATTGAAGAATGGTATTCAACGGCTGATGGACGATCGTACAGTTCTCTTCGAAAGGATTCCTAAGGCGGAAAACCCTATTGAAGAAATATCTGTGATTGCTAGGTCCAAAGTTCCAGTGAAGATTACCGCTACCAGGGCGCCTGTGAAGATTACTGCTGAGCCCAGGGTTGCTCCCCTAATCATCGCTGCACCTGGCCCGATCCCGTATTCCTCAAGCAAAGCTATTCCGTGGAATTATGGCGGTGATGTTTACGTCCATGGCGTGAAGCAAGTGGATAATGCTGCTAATACTAGTGGCATTGTTGGGACTAGTAAAATTACTCGAAGCGGAAGGATCTTCTCTCCAGAAATCTCACCTCCTGTCCTTGAAACTCGAGGAAAGGAACCAGTCAATCCTTCTCAGTCAGAGACACCGGTCGAAGTTACTCCCGAAGATGTTGCCAAACAAGAAATGGAAGAAGTGCTGAAAATCATTCGCAAGAGTGATTTTGATGTTGTAGAACAGTTGGGGCATACCCCGTCCAAGATCTCGATGTTATCCTTGCTGTTATCTTCTGAATCTCATGCCAATGCATTGATAAAATTCTTGAAGACTGCTCATGTGCCTCAGGAAACATCTGTCGATCAGTTCGAAAATTATGTTGCTCACTTGGCTGTTGACAATGGCCTAGGCTTTTCCGATGCTGACCTGACACCAGCAGGAAAGAATCACAATAAAGCCCTGCATATCTCCATTGAGTGTAGGGGAATCACTTTGTCTCATGTGTTGATCGATAATGGCTCTTCCTTGAATGTGCTGCCAACAGCTGTGCTGGATAAGCTGGACTGTAAAAGCATCAAACTGAAACCTAGTGACATTGTGGTACGTGCTTACGATGGTGCGAAGAGTGTTGTCCATGGCGAAGTAGTCCTCCCTATCAAGATAGGACCTCAAGTCTTCAATACTACCTTCCATGTAATGAACATTCGTCCTGCCTATTCCTGCTTACTGGGACGCCCTTGGATTCATGGGGCAGGCGCTGTAGCCTCGTCTCTCCATCAAAAGTTGAGGTATCCCACAAAGGGCAAAATTGTCACCGTGTGTGGAGAAGAAGAGTACATTGTCAGCAGTGTGCATACCTTCAGATACGTCGAGATGGATGGTGAATTCGTTGAGACTCCTTGTCAGTCATTTGAAGTAGTTCCTCCGACCAATCCCGTCCTTAAGCCAACTTCCTGTGTACCCAAGGTTATTCGTGCTCCTCCTGCTATGATTTCTCTGAAGGACGCTCAAGCCGTGGTTGAAAATGGTGGTCGTACTGGCTGGGGTCAATTGATCGACGTACCGTACAAGTCTGACAAATTTGGCCTGGGGTTCAGCTCTGACAAGAGTCAAATTAATGCTGTAGAAGATGCTGACAGCGATTGCGACCTGGATAGCTGGATTTTCCCAACAATTGGTGACGGACTCAATAATTGGAAGGCTGAAGACACTATCCCGATTTCCTTTAGTCAGGAGTAATTGTTATTGTCTATTTTAGTGTTGCAAATTTTTGTTTTTTTTACAATTGAACTTCTCCAAGCGTTGTGTCTATGCCCGGGGCACAATAGCTAATTTGTTAAGGGTTTTGTCATCTTCATAAGCATATTCATATTCAATAAATCAATGGACTTTTTGCATTCAAATATTGCGCTCTTTATCTTTTCTGTCATCTTCCAAACGAGCTATGTTTTCTTACACACACTCACGTAACGAATTGCAGATCCATACCCACTCTGGATCCTGTTGACAATAGTTCTACTACTGTTCATTATGACTTTGAAAACCCGATCTACCAAGCCGAGGATGGAAGTGAGGAAGATTGCGAAGTACCTGGAGAACTTGCCAGACTGTTACTGCAGGAAGAAAGGACTATACAGCCACACGAGGAGTCAGTTGAGACTGTAAATCTGGGTACTGAAGTAAACAAGAAAGAAGTCAAAATAGGAGCAGGCTTGGAAAACAGTGTCAAGAGAAGGTTGATTCAGATGTTGCATGACTATGTAGAGATTTTTGCTTGGTCTTATGAAGACATGCCAGGACTGGATACCGATATAGTAGTGCATCGACTGCCAACGAGGGAAGAATGTCGTCCTGTTAAGCAAAAGGTTCGTCGCATGCGTCCTGAAATGTCTGAGAAAATCAAAGCCGAGGTGATGAAACAATTTGATGCAGGTTTTCTGGCTGTTACTTCTTATCCTCAATGGGTTGCTAATGTGGTACCAGTGCCAAAGAAGGATGGTAAGGTGCGAATGTGTGTAGATTACCGAGACCTGAATAAAGCGAGTCCCAAGGATGACTTTCCACTCCCGCACATTGATGTTCTGGTAGATAACACCGCTCAACACAAGGTGTTCTCATTCATGGATGGATTCTCAGGTTACAACCAGATTAAGATGGCGCCTGAGGACATGGAGAAAACTACGTTTGTGACGCAATGGGGCACGTTCTGTTATAAAGTAATGCCATTTGGTTTAAAGAATGCAGGGGCAACGTACCAGCGTGCTATGGTGGTTTTGTTCCATGATATGATCCATCATGAAATAGAAGTATATGTGGATGACATGATAGCCAGATCTCATACTGAGGAGGAACATCTCGATCATTTATACAAACTGTTCGAGAGGTTGAAGAAATACAAGTTGAGGTTGAACCCGAACAAATGCACCTTTGGGGTAAGGTCCGGCAAACTCCTGGGCTTTATTGTCAGTGGTAAAGGGATTGAGGTTGACCCGGCCAAGGTGAGAGCTATTCAAGAAATGCCAGTTCCCAGTACAGATAAAGAAGTCAGAGGTTTCTTGGGACGCTTGAATTACATTGCCCGATTTATCTCCCATTTGACCGCCACCTGCAAACCCCTCTTCAAGCTACTGAGGAAAAATCAAGAGATGATATGGAATGAGGAATGTCAAGAAGCTTTTGACAAAATCAAGAAGTATCTTCAAGAACCTCCAATTCTGATGCCACCAGTTGAAGGAAGACCTCTAATCATGTATTTAACCGTGTTAGAAAATTCAATGGGGTGCGTGTTGGAACAACATGACGAGTCTGGTCGAAAAGAGCATGCCATATACTACCTTAGCAAAAAGTTTACCGACTGTGAAACAAGATACTCACTGCTCGAGAAAACTTGTTGTGCTTTGGCCTGGGCTGCTCGCCGACTGAGACAGTATATGTTGAATCACACCACTTTATTGATTTCTAAGATGGATCCTATCAAATACATATTTGAGAAACCCGCTCTCTCCGGAAGAATAGCAAGATGGCAGATGATCTTAACAGAGTATGACATCCAGTATACTACTCAGAAAGCAATCAAAGGAAGCGTGCTAGCTGATCATTTGGCTCATCAAGCGGTGGATGATTACCAATCTATGAATTGTGAGTTTCCAGATGAAGATGTCATGTTTGTTACCAATCATGAAGAACATGGACCGGATGAAGGACCCGCACCGGGATCCCGATGGACTATGGTTTTTGATGGATCTTCTAATGCGTTGGGCAACGGTGTTGGTGTCGTAATTATTTCTCCCAAGGGTTGCCATACGCCTTTCACTGCTAGACTATATTTTGATTGTACCAATAATATGGCTGAGTATGAAGCATGTATTTTGGGACTCAGAGCTGCCATAGACCTAAGGATCAAGTTTTTGAGTGTGTACGGAGACTCAGCATTAGTAATCAGTCAGATCAAAGGAGAATGGGACACTAAACATCCGAATCTCATCCCTTATCGAGAGAAGGTGTTGTCACTAATCCCATACTTTGGAGAGATTACATTCGAACATATCCCACGAGAAGAGAATCAGTTGGCAGACGCATTGGCTACCATGTCATCTATGTTCAGAGTCAGATGGGACAATGAAGCTCCCATGATCACCATTGAGCGATTGGATGAACCAGCACATTGTTATGAGCTTAATACTGATGAAGTGGAAGAGAAACCTTGGTTCCACGAAGTAAAAAGATATTTAGAAACTCAGGAGTACCCTGAGGGGGCATCTATCAATGATAGAAAATTCCTGAGGAAGTTCTCTGCTAAATTCTTTTTGAGTAATGGAGTATTATACAAACGTAACCACGATTCGACTTTGCTTCGCTGTGTGGATAAAAAGGAAGCAGAAAAGATTATGGGAGACATGCACGAAGGTATTTTTGGGACTCATTCTAGTGGACATACGATGGCCAAGAAGATTCTGAGATCAGGGTATTATTGGTCTACCATGGAAGCTGATTGCCACCATCACTCCAGAACCTGTCACAAGTGCCAGATATATGCGGATAAAGTACATGCACCTCCTGCTCCATTGAACGTGTTGACAGCCCCTTGGCCCTTTGCAATGTGGGGCATTGATATGATTGGGGAGATTAAACCTACTGCTTCTAACGGGCATCGTTTCATCCTTGTTGCTATTGATTACTTTACAAAGTGGGTAGAGGCCGCCTCATTCGCTTCTGTCACCAAGAATGTGGTGGCACGATTCATCAAGAATAATCTCATTTGTCGATATGGCATCCCTGAAAGAATTATTACTGACAATGGTACTAATTTGAACAACAAGATGATTACTGAACTCTGCACGCAGTTCAAAATAAAACACCATAACTCTTCTCCGTACCGGCCAAAGATGAACGGTGCCGTGGAGGTTGCTAATAAGAATATCAAGAAGATCATCCAAAAGATGACGGTGACGTACAAAGACTGGCATGAGATGTTACCGTTTGCTCTTCACGGTTATCGCACTTCAGTACGCACCTCGACAGGGGCAACTCCTTTCTCTTTAGTCTACGGAATGGAAGCCGTCTTACCAGTGGAAGTTCAAATTCCCTCTCTAAGAATCATGAAAGAGACGGGCTTAGATGAAGATGAATGGATTCAGACTCGACTCGATCAGATAAATTTGATTGATGAGAAGAGGCTTGCGGCTGTTTGTCATGGGCAGATATATCAGAAACGCATGACCCAGGCATTTAACAAAAGAGTCAAGAGACAGGTATATCGAATTGGCGATTTGGTAATAAAGCGTATCATTCTACCATAGGGTGATCCCAGAGGCAAATGGACTCCCACATACGAAGGGCCATTTGTAGTTAAGAAGGTATTCTCCGGTGGAGCCATGATACTTGCTACGATGGATGGCGAAGACTTCCCACATCCCGTGAACGCAGACATAGTAAAAAAATACTACGCATAAAAGAGACCCGCTAGGTCGACGTACCTAGGCAAAAGTAAGGGCATCCCGGCGAACCAAAAGGGTTCGGGCAAAAATTAGGGATAAACATATAAAAATGTACACCCGGCAAGTCGAAAACCTGAAAAGGCGGCTTGAGCAAAAAAGGGTATCCTGGTGGACTGAAAACCTGAAAAGGCGGTCCAGGCAAAAATTAGGGATTAAAGCATATGACTATGTCCCGTTCTCAGTCACCTTCATCCAAGTTCAAAGGACTGAACAAGCTAATCACTTCTATCCGACAGCAAGAGATGAGAGGCTTGAAGACATAATGGCAGTAGGGGAATTAAAGTCAATAGGACGTTTTCGGCATAGCTTTCTCTTTGTTTTCTTGACAATTTCCTCTTACTAGGATTGCTGTCTCCTTGTACACAAATTGCCTGTTTATAGGCCCTCTTTCAAAATCAATACAATTTCATTTCCAAAAAGATGCTTTTGCTTTACTTTCTCTGTTTTGTTTGCGTAAACGTCCATTGATTTAACTTGAATTGATATATGCATTTGAATATGATCAATGTTTATCAAAATACATGCATAAAATAGCAATGGCAGTTACTAAAAGACTTCAGGATCGTGGATAAGGTCTAACCATGCTTTCCGATGAATCCCGTTGCTAGTTCTATTCCCCAACAAAAGCCAGTTATTCCCCAAAAGCAATTGGCATTACTAGACAAATTGGTCGTCTCTTCCACCCCCAGCCAGGCTCTGTCGAATGTTTCTACCATCAGACAGAAATCACGTACCCCAGCTGAGACAGGGTCATCAATACAAATATCTCCAACCAAAAGACTGAGATTTATTTCCTCAGTAGAGTCCCCTGGAAGAACGTTTCAGACGCATAGTGCATTCATTACATCATTTCACATCACATACCTGCATACAATGTTCACATTTATTTCATTCCGCATCATATACATTACACCGTTTCATAGCATGCACATGCATACCATGTTCGCAGGCATAAAGCATCTCATGCACCATGACACTGCATGAAACTAACTTGATCTTTCAGGTTAATTATCCTCCTGATCACATTCAAGATTCGAATACAGCTCTCGGATATAATCCATGTGACAAACTCTGACATTCTCCTAACGATGGCATCTATAAGCCCATCCCAGACATTTATTGCAAATACAACATATACAAATACTATAAGATATAGCCTAGCATGCGGTTCATTCTGATTCAGCTCAACATATGACTCTTTCAGCTCAGATGCGATCTAACGTACGATCCATTCCGACCTTCAACAACTCCAATACGGTCTAGCATACGACCCATTTAGACCTTCATCTCCTCAGATGCTACCTAGTGTACGGTACATTCTGAAGTGTAGTCTGGCGTACGACTACCCCCTTCATCATCAGGTACAGCCTAACAGACGGCTCAGTCTACAACTCAGATACGATCTAGCTTACGATCCATTCTGATCCTTCACCCCCAGTAACGATACAGCCTAACGGACGGCTCGTTCCGCAACTCAGATACGATCTAGCGTATGATCCATTCTGATCCTTTATCCCCAGCAGTGTATGACTCATTCGGATTCTTATCTCATTTTGATTCGGCACAACATATTACTCCTCCAACAATACGGTCTAGCGTACGACCCATTCGGATCTTCATTCCTCAGATACTACCTAGCGTACGGTACATCCCGAGGTGTAGTCTAGCGTACGACTACTTTTCGTCAGATACAGCCTAACAGACGGCCCATTCTGCAACTCAGATACGATCTAGCGTATGATCCATTCTGATCTGTTATCCCCAGCGGCGTATGACCCATTCTAACTCCCCAGTGAAGTCGACGGCCTAATGAATGACTCACTATACGGTCTAGCGTATGACCCAGTGACACCCATGACTTCAGATATCTTCTAACGTACGACGTACTCTGAAGCTCTCATCATCAAACTTCCTAGATGGCATCTTTAAACCCATCTCCATCAAGACTAACTAATTGATAAGTGCAAATTTCTGGGGCATCCTAAGTGTTCAATAATCTTCCACCTCCAGACCACGAATGGCGTACATACCATTCTGACTCTCTCGGTTCAAGAATATTGAACAGGGGCAGCTGTCATACCCCAAAATTTGCCCATTAATATTTTAAGACATTTTTCAGGGCACTCCGACTCATTTTTATGACACTGATCTTAAAGGAACAAAGGCCCAGCTCACGAGTGGCCCAATCCAGAAAATGGCCCAAACTGGCCTGCTCGCTAGGCGAGCAAATCCTTCGCCTAGCGAACGTTCGCTACACGCTCGCCTAGCGAAGCTGACAGATAACAGAAAATTATGGGCTTCACTCTGAGCCCATTAGGTCACAAAAAAGAGCATTATAAATACCAGCACTTCAGTAATGAAAAGGAGGACGAAAAAGGACGAAAGGAGAACCCTAGCAAGCAAACCCTAACGCTCACAGACGGAAAACCCTGGAGGCTAACCCTGAAGGAAAGCCGGCGGCAGCAAGGTCACTTCCGTTCAATTTGATCCGATCGGCCAATTCAAGGTTACAATTCGATTACAAACAGGTTGGCATTGCTATTACTACCTTATGTTCTTAATTTGCATATGGTATCATGATTGAATTTACGAAACTATCTTAAGTTTACATATGAATTTAAGTATACATGAACATCTGAATGTCTAACCACATAATTTCTGTAATTGAATGCCATAAGCCATGCAACAGGTTGAGGTCGTACTGTTCTGAAATTCAAAACCCGCAGCCGCTCGCTAGCACATCGCTAAGCGAGCATGTAGCGAACATTCGCTAAGCCTTCGCTAGGCGAGGCAGAGGCGAACGGGACAGTCACTAATATTTTGGTTGTTACGTCCTATGCTTATCTGATCTGTTCTATGTTAATCATACGTTATTTTGCCTGACATTCATACTGCTGTGTTTCTTTTGCGGTGTAATCTTCGATTACACCTTGATTTGGTATTCTGACATGTGTGCTGAATGTTGTAAAGGTCCACATATTCCTAGTAACAAGTAGCTTGCTAGGTATTCCACCTTATTTGTGGGATACCCTCATGGAGATTCATCTTAAATTACCTAATTATTTAGCTGATTTTAATGTGTAGATTCATCCTAATTATTTAATCGATCTTAGTGTGGAAATTCTCCTTAATTATCTAATTGACTACGGCTATCTAATTAATTGTAAAACTTTGCCTTTAAATAAGTGATCTTGGACCTCTCTTTGTTACCCTACGATTACCGTATTATGGTCATGTCCCGCGAATGTGGGGATACACTTAGCAAAGACCCCTCGATTAAATCATCATGTCCCTATAAAATAAATCATAGTCCCTCGGATGTTGCCTTCGAATATATGACTTTGTCCCTCGATGACCCTTCGGTGTAGCCTACGGTTAAATGATGATAGTCCCTTCAAATGCTAAGGTATCCTCACAACTGTCGCCTTCAATGACCAATCGATGACCCTACGATGACCCTTTTACATCCAAAGGATAAAACTACTTACTTCTCAATAGTAAGGACAGTTTTACCCTCATAAGGATAGGAAATGCCCATAACGACCTTAGGAAGGTATAACTCTCAATTACTGGATCATAACCTAAAACATTTTCCACCCCTCACACTTTGCAAGTCCTAGAAAATCACCACTTGGTATACATTCATACTAGAATCATTACCAAGTTATATTTTTCTAAACTGTTTTTCAAAATCAAACAAGATAAATACTTTGTATACATTCATACGAGAATCATTACAAAGTTAAACTCTCTTTTCGAAACATTTTTAAACAATTCACCAACACTTTTCAGACAAAAATATAAGTGATCCAGCAATTAAGAGCCCATGGATAACCATGGATACAAAGGGTGCTAACACCTTCCCTTTGTATAATGTACCTCCCGAACCCAAAATCTATTGAGGTCTTTCCTGTTCTTTTCCACCTTTCCTTATTGGATAAAAGAAAAGTCGGTGGTGACTCTTGCTATCCGTGACATTGCGATAAAAAGCAAAATACCCCAAGTCAGTTCACCGTATGACAGATGTACTTGGGTGTGTTGAGTCATGTCTCAAGGCTTGGAACATTTCACATTTTAGGAAATGCATTAGTATCATGGTCTTGCAAACAACAAGCATGTGTTATTGTAAGCACTATAAAAGTAGAGGGCATAGTTGCAGGAAATTGTTGTGCACAAGTACTATTGTTAAAACAACAATTGTATGATTATGGCTTAAATTTTGGACGCATTCCACTAAAATATATTAACACTAGTTCCATAAATTTAATTAAAAATTTATCATGCATTATATGACAAAAAATGTAGACATCAGACACCATATCTTAAGGGACCATGTACTAAAAAGGGGTGTTAAAATTACTTTTGTTGAAACTCATGACCAATAATGGACAATTTACTAGCAAGTGTGCTGGTGTTGTTGTCGAAGTAATAAAAATAAATTCTTCTACACAAGGATTGCAAACTTAAAACAAGCTATGTCGTGTGATGTAAATAAAAATAATAAATGAGAGGTTTTAAAATTATTTTGGTTGAAAACGCAAGAAAAGAGTTTTATTCTGATGATGAGACAAGCGGCCAGGTCGAATTATCAGAATCCCCTATTTCTACTTGATTTATGATACACACATTAACAGACATGTGCTGACTACATAGTTACATGACGGACTAACTCGACCACTACACCCAATCCCTTGAGGTGTATCCCATTAATCTAGGAGTCAACTCCCCGATCCCTCAGGCCAATTGTCCCATCATATTAGGCAAAAAATGCATTAATCCCTAAGTCACATATCCTAATCATGCTATCTCTTGTGAATTAGAGAATTCAACAGTTAAAGTAGTTCATATAGATAGCCCTAGGGTCAGTAGTCACTATTTACCAAGATTGATTTGAATGTCGTAACAATCAAAAAAATAATGCGCACAATCAATGATTGAATAATAACAAGAAGTTAGAAGAATAAAATTAACATCATCTGATCATACGTCTCAATTAAATAAAAATAGGTTCATCATCAAATTTGACCTAACCTAAAGGAATCTAGCTACTCATGCTGAAATGAATTAATATCAATAGTTTAGATTCGAAGAGCATAAAAAATTACTGAAGAATAAGCTCTCCAATGGCTTCAATGGCCTCTAAAAGCTCCAAAATCACTCTTAAATGTCACTTTCAGGTCTTGGTAATCGAACCCTATTTTATTCCTCATTTTTTCCTTTTAAAGCAGACAGAAACATGTCAGCAAAAAGTTGCAATGCGGACGCGCTACCTTTAAACGCGGGCGCGTTGCACCATCATTTAACGTGGGCGCGTTAGAGGCTGCGTGGGAGAATTATGGGCACGTAAAATCCAGGGGCTTCAGTGTGTTTTTGCTCTTTTTTCCCCCAATTTTCTCACTAAGTCTTTTTCTTCACCCCAAAGCGCCTTTTCTGGCTTTTCCCCTTAATAACTTGCTCACTTGTTGTTAGAATTCTCCAATTTTTCTTGCTAAATGACATGCATTGATAACTCATCATCACAACCCCAAAATTGAACTATTGCTTATCCTCAAGTAACTTGTCTGTACACTGAAACTTTGTTAGAAATAAAATGTAAACCTTACCACATGAATGTCACTTGCTTTTGCTGATTGAGACCTCTATTTCCTACTTCACTTTAATTAAAGCATATCAATTCTTCCATCACCAGTCCTTAACCTGTATCTCTACTCACCATTATGCACTCAATTGCAAGGGTGTTCACTAAATCACATTCAAGAATAAAAATAAGTGAACTTATAAGTTATCTGCAAAATCAGTGAGATCATATTTAAACACACACATTTGAGGACTTTTTTGGTTGTAACATGACTTATGTCAGGGTGGGATAATTTTTGGATAATCTTCTTAAACCTTGGCGTTAGGTACCTTTTTATCCTTCGTCATCATTTCCCTTTCATATCATTCTTTCTTTCATATCGGGTACTAGAGATTTTTCAAATTTATGGTCTTTTTTCTTATCTTTTTTTCAATTTTTTTGTTGAAAATGCCATGTTTTCGACATCTTACTTTTTTTTCTTGCTTTTTATTTTTCTTTGACCAAATTTTCTAGTACCCCTAACCCCAAACTTAAATGTTGCTAACTTCCAAGAGCAGCCCCAAATTTAGTGATTAGCATATAGAGAAAATGAAATCTATCTGCCTAACTCCAAGGAAAATGGAAATATTTTATCTTTCAAGTCAAAGGTTTATAATAAGCTAAGTCACCTAAGAAAAGGATAAGGATCAAATTGTTTAATAAAGGATATCAATCATAATGCAAGGGTGGTTTACAAGGCCTCATATTTTTCACAAACAACTGCATCTACGTGTGTTTATAAGATCAACTAATTAAAGCAGATAAAATGCAAATTCTAGATATTATAAACGCATGGATACACTCAGAAAAAGAAATAAGTAAACAATGTAAGTATTTGACTCAAACCTCAGTTGTTTAGATATCTGAAGGTTGAGTATCAACAATGGCGTCCCTTATCTTCATCAGTCATCACTTAGCTTGGTTGCTTCAATCTCGATCACTTTATTTATTTTTTATTGTGATTTCTTTTCTATTCAATGGTAATGAAGTAACTTAATTGAAAAATAAACAGGCACAAACAAAATTCATTAATCAAAGAGAACTAAGCATTATAAAGTTTGAGGTAGATTAACTTTAGTAGCTTCCTATTTTCATTGATTGGTACAAAAGGACATAAGCAAAAGGTAATAAAAACAAAAGTAGCTTGTTGAACTATAAACTATCATCTGGGCAACATAAGTCACGAAGCATAGTCATGTTAGCCTGATGCTATTGATCTTGCCTCGATCAAGTGGTCATCATCTCTACTTGGTGGTTGGACAAGGCTTGATCCAGCTAAAAAAAGTAGGTCTCCATGGCATTTAAAGTAGTAAATTTGTCCCTTAGGTTTTGTACCTGCATATAATCTTTGTGATCATCATAAAAACTCTAGTAATTGGATCAAAACCTATGTGGGTTACTGTTCAAGTTAGGCGAAGCTTTAGTTTCCTGAGTCGTCATGCATGGGGAAAACTTTTCCCGTTGTTGCATCTGCTCATCCTGGTATTGATAATGAAGGACTCCTTCAGGTGGTTGTTGCATATCAGGATAATAGACATCATCATCTTGCCTGGATGAGGTGGATGAAGAGTCTTACGAATGGAACTTGTTGTGATTGGTCATGATGTTCTGCAGGGTGGAATTTGTTCATTGTTAATGGAGTGAAGTTACATGTTAATGAATCTGTTAGCTTAATTGGTTTTATTGATTTTGCAGGATGTTAATTAGAGTTGGTAATGCAAAGATGGAGCATGTTGGAAATGTTGAAAATGGTTTGTGCTTGATTGCTTGGAAGGGGACTTGAAGATGGAAGTTGGAAGAAACTTAAATTTGTGCATGCTTGAAAATGTAACTTTTTGTTGTTTTGGATTGAATTGTATTGAAATTCAAGTTGTGTAGAAATTGTAACTTCATTTTCAAAAATTGTGTATTGAAATTGGAAATGTGAAATGTTGGTTTGAAATGAAAATGTAACTTGGCTTGTAATTTGAATGGAAAATGGTTTGTGGTTGTAATGTGATTTGAATGGAATGTTTGGAATTGGAATGTATTTACATATTAATATTGAATGTTGTATTGAAATGGAAGTCATTAATGTGTATTGATTGGTTTATGGAATTGAATTGAATGGTTTATGGAATATGTTTGATTGTATTGGGGAATTAATTAAAATTAAGTGTGCATTGAATGGTGTTGAATTGTACTAGGAATCTTTGAATGTTTCCCCTTTTTTGCAAGTCAAATTAATTATGAAAAGGATGGCTTTGAAGATTGGTTTGACATGAACTTGGAATTGTACTTGAAAAACTTAAAAACGTTTTGAAATGGTAATGTGAACATTAGTAAAAGGTTTGAAATGGAATGTTAATAAAAGTTTGAAATGGACTTAGCTTAAAAATGGTTTTGAAATGTTAATTGCAATGGGTTTACAAAGTCGATTAAAATGAATTTAAAAGGAAATTGAATTTTTTTGAAATTGAAAGTTAATGAATTCACCGTGGCAAGTGTAAACGAACATGATCCTTACAAGTTGAACTAAATGAAATGCTTTCAAGCTAAATGGAAATAGGCCTATGGGAAAAGTTATGAATGGTAAGCTCAGGTCCAGAAGTTAGTAACAAAGGAATGACTTGACTTGTACTAGACTAAATAAACATGGGCTAAAAGATAACTTATGAGTTATGGTTGACTTTGGTTAACTTGTTGACCATAGAGTCAATAGTTGACCAAGTCAATTGTGGATTAGGAACAGGGGTTTTGCATGGCTTGATGGAATAAGGACCTTTAGTGTAATCATGACATGGTTTAAGTGAAACAAATAGCTTACATGGCCTTCAAAACTTACCAAGACAAATGACAACAAATTCACAAAGGACCAATATACACAAGTGAATCTATAGTGGATGGTCTATAATGGCTCATGGATCTAATGATAGACCAAAAAACTAATGTACCAATGCAACATGAATCAAAGGCCTATGAATCAAATGGATTGTTGTCTGAACAAAACCTTGGACCAAACAAACTCCCAAACAAGTGGACATGATGGTCAAGAGTTTATCTCTAATGGATTAGGGTTTCAAATGCATAGATGAGTGCTCACGAGATCAAAGAATAATAAAGTCAGGAAATGGGGCTTGAGTGTCATGACTATGACCTTTTTGAACCAAGGCCTAAGAGTGCATGAGATTAGGGTTTACAATTCATATTATGAGAAAGACTCCAATACTTAGGAAGAACCCTAGTTTTAATTAACCACAAGCTCTAAATTTATGATATTGTATTAACAAGAATGCATGATGCATATGAATGAAATATTAATGTGGGCAGATGAATCTCAGGTTAAAGGTTGAATGAAAAGATGAAAAAGGGAGGGCAAATTTTGGGGTACGATAGTTACCTCAAGCTTTGAGCAATCTAAGAAAGGGACATTCAAAGGCAACTTATTTTGAGTTCATATGATGATGGATGGGAACAACGACCAGACAAGACGTTTACCAACGACTTCACTGGGGATTTTGATTTTTTCAGAAAAGGAACCACGACCCGTCATCGAAGGATGATGGATGGGAACAATTAAATCACAACTAGACGCCAACGGACGACTAGGAAAAACTCAACGTTTACCGAAACCAACGGAGAGGTGACCAGACATCAACGGATGAATGGGAAGAGATACAACCAGACGTCAACGGACGAATGGGAAAAACTCGACGTTTATCGACACCAACGGAGAGGTGACCAAACATCAACGGATGAATGGGAAGACTCGACCCGACGTCAACGGACGAACGGGAGAAGCTCGACGTTTATCGACACCAACGGAGAGGTGACCAGACATCAACGGATGACTGGGAAGACTCGACCAGACGTCAACGGACGAACGGGAGAAGCTCGACGTTTATCGACACCAACGGAGAGGTGACCAGACATCAACGGATGACTGGGAAGACTCGACCAGACGTCAACGGACGAACGGCAGAAGCTTGACGTTTACCAACACCAACGGAGAGGTGACCAGACATCAACGGATGACCTGGGGAAGGAGATACAACTAGACGTCAACGGACGACTAGGAAAAACTCGACGTTTATCGACACCAACGGAGAGGTGACCAGACATCAACGGATGACCTGGGGAAAGAGATACAACTAGACGTCAACGGACGACTAGGAAAAACTCGACGTTTATCGACACCAACGGAGAGGTGACCAGACATCAACGGATGACCTGGGGAAAGAGATACAACTAGACGTCAACGGACGACTAGGAAAAACTCAATGTTTATCGATACCAACGGAGAGGTGACCAGACATCAACGGATGAATGGAAAGAGATACAATGTTTACCGACATCGAAAGATGATGCGTACAGAAGTGAAGCAAGACCAAACATTTACCGATGACTGGGAGTAAGACTCGATGTTTATCGACACCGAAACAATGGTGTTTACCGACACTAAAAAAGGACGATCAGACATTTACCGATGACTGGAGTGAGACTCGATGTTTACCGACACCGAAACAATGGTGCGTACCGACACCAAAAAAAAGGACACACAGGCATTTACCGATGACTGGAGTGAGACTCGATGTTTACCGACACCGAAACAATGGTGCGTACCGACACCAAAGAAAAGACGATCAGACATTTACCGATGACTGGAGTGAGACTCGATATTTACCGACACCGAAACAATGGTGCGTACCGACACCAAAAAAAAGAACACACACGGGCGCTGACATGACACTTACTGGTATCACAGGGATGACATCTACATATGTCAAGGAAAGGCTAAACACTTGCTGGGGATCTCATTGGGGAGCTCACTGGGGAGAATCAACCTTGAGTGTTGTCTGTCAAGAGCGACTGTAGCAAATGTGTCGTACAGATGTTGAATAATGATCCTCCTCCGTCGGGGATATGGTCTGATTAGGTTTGACACATGAATGCATATGTTTGAATTTTTCTATGGCGTAATGCTCCATGTTGAATGGAAATGCTACGCAATTTGAGGATGCAATGTTTACTACATGCAAGATGCAAATGATGAAAACTCCTGCTGGGGAGCAAACGGCCGCTCTGCTGAGCACACAAATCTGAATAGATTCTCCAACTCGGTGGGGAGATGCACTACTGGGGGTGCTTTGCTGATCTGATACTCTAGAGACGGTAGAGGAAACCAAGTCACCTTCAGGGAGACTCTGTCTGAGGAACACGCCAACTTCTCAACCGTGCTGGCGAATAGCATTGCTGCTGGAGAAAGGATAAATCCCACCGGGGACAACTTCCACTGAATCCAATCCACTGAGGGACTCCGCTAGGGGAAACAGCCAATGCTCACCTCTACTGAGGATAACGGCCACTGCTGGGAAAAGGAATTCACGACCATGCTGAGGAAGGCAGTACTTCATACCCAGACTGCTGAGGAACAAACTACTCACTGATACCTCCGCTAGGGATACAACAAACTCCAGACTCAGTGGGGATCAACATCCTTCGGACTAGCTGGGAATAGACCAACTCTCAGGTCTGCTGGGGAACTAAAAATCCTTAGACCTGCTGGGGATAGAATAGCCTTTGAACCTGCTACTGAGGGACACACTATCCACAGACTCCTCTGTCGGGAAAACAGTTCTAACAACTTTCAGACTTGCTTGGGGAAACGGCCACTCTCAAGCCTGCTGGGGAAACGTCCTCAACCTTTAGGAACAATCTACCCACCGACACTTCCACTGGGGATATGGAAACCTTTAGGCTCGCTGAGGAGACACCGATCTCGAATCTGCTAGGGGGATAACACCCTCAAACCCACTGGGGAGATACGGCCTATTTGACACGGAACGCCCATCGATTCGTCGAACACCGACATTCATTATCTAACCACAGTGTCAACTTTCCACTTTTGAGGACTCCCAGACTCATCCGGTCTTTTCTGATTCATCACCTAATATTCTCGTCTTTTCTTTGCTTCGAGACAATTGATCTCCTCATATCCGGGCTAACTCTCTAATCTTCAGACTTTGAAGAGTCTTCTTGATTGCCCTCTAGGATCGTCGTCCTTCTTTCATCGTCTTTTCACCGTTCTTCTATCCCTTGCCCCTGATTGGACTCTGCAGGGATCTTTTGTCAAAAGATTATCCATCACAAACTGCGAGTGGATGAAAACAAAGCAACAACACCTGCAAAGAGATCGTTAGATAAAAGCGTTCCCCAGGCGTGCCAACCTTTCAACACCTAGGTCACTCAAACTTCCGAATAAGATTTCCAGATTCCAATCTTATAAGCATGCATCGGAAGGAACCTCTATGTTTCAAAATGCAAATATTCTTATCAAAAATAAATGGATGTTTTCGCAATCAAAGCGGTAATGAAGACAAAAACAAAATTATTTGACTGAACATGCATTTATTGACTGAAAAAAAAGGTGGCTCACAACCGAGCAACACACAGGAAGCAATCCCTGAAAAGAGGTGATCGCGCACAAAAGGAAAAATCTATCCTAATGGCAATGTGAAACCGTGATCTCATCGGGTTCCAACTCAGTTACACCCCATATGTCCTCAAGACTTTCAGCACTTTCTGTTTTCTGAATAAGACGCTTCCGATCGATCTTTGTCTGGGATTATCCAAGTCATATCCCACGCACAAACGATCATGATGGACGCAGTTGTTCGTTTTAGTCCCTCTTTTGCCTGGACCGCCCTTTCGGGTTTTCAGTCCACCGGGATACCCTTTTTTGCCCAAGCCGCCCTTGTGGGGTTTTCGACTTGCCGGGTGTACAGTTTTTCTCTTTTATCCCTAACTTTTGCCCGAACTTTTTTCTTTTTTTTCTTTGGTTCGCCGGAATGCCCATTTTTTGCTTGGACTCTTTTATTCTTTTTGTCCAGCGGGTCTCTTTTATGAAGTATTTTTTAATTGCGTCCGCATTCACAGGGGATGGAAAATCCTCACCCTCCATGGTCGTCAACAACAAGGCTCTGCCAGAGAGCGCCTTCTTGACCACGAATGGGCATTCATAATTGTGTGTCCACTTGCCCCTACGATTGTTGAGGAGGAAGGATCCTTTTCAACAACGCGTCTCCCACATGATACGCACGAAGTTGCACTTTTCAGCCACAAGCATGTTTCCTTCACTAGGTACAACTGCTCATGACAAATAACTGCCAACCCCTTTTTTTCAATCGGGCTCCCTTCATACCGGGTACTTACCCACTCAGCCTTTTCCAATTTCTCATCCATCAGGACTCTCCACAATGGGATCTAGACTTCAATAGGTAATACCACTTCTATCCCATACACGAGCGAGCGCGGCGTTGCCCCAGTAGACGTACGCACCGAAGATCAATACCCAGGATACAAGCTTCGTACTCAGCCACCATTGCTGGTGTCTTCAACTGTCAGTCGGGCAGCAAGAGAAATGTGGGATCCCCTTTGGCGTAACTAAAGCAACCTTCACATTAACCCCATCAGACATCAGAATCCGTTCGGATTCGGGGTCAGGCCCCTCCTCCGGGATCGGTTCCTCACAATCTTTCGATTTGAGCACCTCGAGATGTCCTCATCAGGGAACTCAAACGTCCTTGGTTGATAATCCTCAATGGGTTGCGGGGCGATGTAATCAGACAATACACTCCCCTTGATTGCTTTCTGAGAGGTATACTGAATATCGTATTCAGTCAACATCATTTGCCCTTTCGCCACCCGTCCGGTCGATGTTGACTTCTCAAACGCATACTTGATCGGATCCATCTTGGACATCCACAAAATGGTATGAACCAGCATATACTGTCTCAGTCGGCGAGCAGCCTATGCCAAAGTACAACAAGTTTTCTCGAGCAGCGAATGTATTGTTTCACCATCGGTAAACTTTTTGCTTAGGTAATTTGCATGCTCTTTTCGACCAGACTCGTCATGCTGACACAATACGCACCTCATAGACCCCTCGAGGGCTGTCAAGTACCAGATTAACAGTTGTTCCTTCCACAGGAGGCATCAGAATCAGAGGTTCCTGCAACTTATTCTTTTATCTTTCAATGCCCCTTGGCAATCATTATCCACCTGACCGTTTGATCTTTTTTTTTAACAGTTTGAATGGGTTCCCACGTGGCTGTCAGATGAGATATGAACCGTGAAATGCAATTCAATCTATCTAAGAAACCACGAACCTTCTTTTTCCGTTCTCGGTTCAGGCATTTCTTTTTTTCTCTCTTTTTTTCTTCTTCTTTTTTGTTAGCAGGATCAACCTCGATTCCTCTTTCATTCGCAATAAGCCTCAGCATTTTACCGGACAACACTCCACAAGTGCACTGATTCGGACTCGACCTCAGTCTGAGTTGTCTCAACCGGTCGAACAACTTGCCCTGGCCTACCGGATGCCCCTCTCCTGCTTGGGACTTTGCTATCATGTCATCAACATAGCATTTGATTCCACGATGAATCATATCATGAAACAAAGTCACCCTGATACGTGGCACCGGCGTTCTGCTTCACTGGAGGACAGTCTTCTCTCAATGGTAGCTTGTGCGCCACGACATCGGTATTCCACACTGGCATATTTTAATAAGACCGGGCGAAGATATCCACATGCTCTTTCAACAGGGCTACCATTCTGCTCTCGACTCGCCTCTGAAACGGCCCCAATTTTCACTTCCTTTTCTGACCTCGGCGGTGCCTGGAATAACAATCTTGAATCGCTCTTCGTGCGGTTGAATCACCTTCTCCTCTTTTTTTAACAACCTGGCTAATTCCAGCAGATCACAATCTTCTTTGCCTTATTCTTCGGCATGATAGATCGGATTGTCGAAGTCATACAGAGGTGTAACCGAATTGTTATCGATGAGATCAGGAGAATAGTCGCTTTTGAAGTCGGAACAAGACAAATCAACAGGAAAGAAAAAATGAAAATAAACATTGCCATTTTTATTACTTTCTAAACTGCAAAAATGAATGAAACACAGGGAACACCGCTTTTAATCACAAAAACATCCATTTATTACTGATGCAAAATGTTGCAAAATGAAACACATGAGATGGCCCTTACAATGGACCATTACGCTTCGGGCAAAACGTATGGCTTTCATGCAAACAGAATTGAAAAACAGAAATACTACTCTTCATGATGAGTGACAGTGATGATCTTTGAGGCTTTCCAGTTCCCTGGTACGCACGACTTTATCCACGACTCAAGCTCGCGGTCACTGTCAATCTCTTCACCCACTGTACAGGCGTGACCTGGATCCAGCATTCCGGCACTGACGAATGTGAACTGTGGACGACGTCCTCTGTTTTGTCTAGACGAGTCTTGGTCTGGCTGATAGCCAACCCCGAACATATCTGCTTTCACCACAATGTCTATGATCTTTCCCCAGCCTAGGGCTTCTCCGTTCTTCACCACTTCCATGGCCTGTTTGTAAGAAGAAATGGGCAGCTTCTTCTCTTTCTCAGCTAGAATGGCATCCTCTATCTTGACGGTTTCAACTGCCTGACTTGGTGTTTCAAATTTTTCATCGTCCATTTCTACTTCCATCACTCTCTGGATCGTTTCCCCCATCACTACACACCCATTTGTGGCGACGGCCGCACAACAGTTATCACCACCAGGGAAAGCTCCTCTCTTCATCAGATGTTTCGGGACCATAGACATTGGAGTTTTTAACTGATCCCCCTCAGTCACCTTTATTCCTCCCTTGTCCTTTGACATCACCTTCACCCCCACGGGACCTGGCACGGGGTTAGCGTTAACATTCAGTGTTGGTGCCAAACTGATGGCCTTAGAATCCATCATATCTTGGACGACATGCTTAAAATCTCTACAACCCTCAATGTTATGCCCTGGTGCCCCAGAATGGAACTCGCACCTGGCATTCTCATCGTAGTTTGCAGGCCTCTGATGCAGTTCTACAGGAACCAATGTCCTCGGCCGAACTAACCCAAAATCCCTTAACCTCTTGAACAGAAGGGTATAAGTCACGGGTGGCTTATCAAACTGACGATCTGTCGCCCCCTTCTTCACTTGGCCCTTAGCTTTCTGTGCTTCCTGTCAAGGTGGCGGTTGTTGCTGTTGTACAGGTGGATTACAACCAGGAGTGGTTACAGTGGCAGCATAAGGGTGGTAACGATCCTTACCGCGTTCTTTCTTGGCCTGCACATCGCCTGATTCAACCTCCTTCTTGAGCTGACCATTGCCAAAGGGCTTCTTTACTACGGATGACGGAGCCTTTCCCTGAACTTTCTCCGTTATCAGCCATTTCTCAATCCTTTCCACCCTCTCAGCAATCGCTTTCTGCCCCAAGGCGAGCCCCTACACGACTTTGAATAGCACTCTCATCATCTCTTTCAAATCGAGAATGTCGGCGTTGGGCGGATCCATTAGCTTGGACTTGTCGGGTCTGGCAGGACGTCTGAGCGGGAGAGCTATGCGCACCGGTTAGATACTGACACCTACAAAACAGAAAACAGGTTAATATGACTCACGCATGCAATGTCTATCCGTATGAGGAAAATTCCGTCCTTTGATTCTGGTTTCATTGAGATGGATAATATTTCATCAACAACATTCTGACATCCGGATGTCTCTCAACCAGAATCTTAATCAAAAAAAAATGGACCCTGAGTACGGATAGACATGGGTTAAATGCAGATGAATGCGAAATGGGAATGATGCAAATGCATGCAGGCAGGTCACTGTGCCATCTTCCAAGTCAACTGAGGATCAATTGTACTGGACCGGTCTCTGAACTGATTACAATTATCTGAGGGCCCGAGTAACCATAAATCCAACTTGGGGAGTTCCGAAATAAACAGAACCGGGAGATATATCACTATCATCACAGGAAATCCACGGAACGGATGACAACCAGATCCTCTGAACAAGTATCCTCAAATTCAACCCGGGGATCCGAAATAAACGGAACCCGCTGATAGATGTCACGGACAGAATTCCGGCGTGTCAGAGATAGATATCCATAAGTCCAACTGAACCATAGTCACCATCAGATCAAGAGTCACCAACGGTACCTGTAATGATTCAATCCCTCCCCACTCACGGGTGTCATCTAGGTCAGGGTAAGGTCAAGAGAAACGCAGGATAAACAACCCTTTCAAGAATATCATCATGTACACACCAGATGTATGTACCGATAATACCCCATCAAGATTTGAACTGCTCGTGATATCATGTTCCGCTAAGTGGCGCAATACCACCCGCTTCCCATGAATCAGTCTATCCCTAGGTGTCCTAGAGTTCACTCATAGCCTGGGTATTGGGCCTTTTACCTCATGTAACTCCCACCCAACAGAGAGACAGAGACACAACCAGCACAATGATAACTGATGCATGCAAACATAAATGCAAACATAAATGTAAACATAAACGATCACATCATAATCATAAATGCAATAAATAAGCAGTAAAAGCAACCAAACCCTATCCTACAGAGCGCTAGGACTGACTCTCTTAGGGAAGATGGACCAGCAAGAGGTCAATTTCTCTTATTCCCCAGCAGAGTCGCCAGCTGTCGCGTTACGCGAAAAACCGGCGGGAAAACGAAACAACAGAGCCGCCACCGTGCGTTATTTATCCCAAAGAAGGGAAAGGAAACGCTCGAAGTAAACCTGGAAAAGACATGGTCTCGCGACCAGAGAAAGATGGGATCGGAAGTCGGTTATGCGAAGGGAAAGTATTAGCACCCCTACGCATCCGTCGTACTCGACGGGATCCACGCTCGATAGGATAGAAAGAAAGGTTGCTAAAGACTGCTCAAACACTGCACAAGGCTGGAAGCAAACACAGAAAGACGGAAGAAACGGGACTCGGCAGGAAATCGTATCCTGGGCCTACGTAGTCTGTCAAGCACAGACATCAGAGTCGACGTAGTTCGGGACAGGGGAAACGTGCTCGCTAGGATGTCGCATCCTATGCATACGTATCTTCTCTAACCAGAGAAAAAATCAGAGCACTCGTAGCTCGGCTAACGCACGCCAAACAAGACCACACAGGAAACCGACTGCCAATCGCTGGACTTGCGTCAGACTCCACACAAACAGGCAAACATGGAAACCGAATGCCAATCGTTGGACTTACATCAGACTCCGAACCAACAAACACACACCCACACAGGAAACCAACTGCCAATCGCTGGACTTATGTCAGACTCCAACAAGCAAACAAGACACAGGAAACCGACTGCCAATCACTGGACTTACGTCAGACTCCGAACACACGCAAGGGGGTTGAAAAAGAAAAAGGGCGCCCGGAGAGATCAGCTCATCTCCTGCCTACGTACCTCATCTGGTATGAGGATCAGGGCGACGTAGTTCCCCTAAACAGGAAAAGAACTTCTATCCTAACCAGAGACAAAGGGAGACACAAACTACTAGGGAGACTACGACTCGAGCCTAGAAGTTGTCATGCATACGATCCATATGTTGAGGTTTCTATCCTAACTTGCACTGGAAGCAAGCTATCCTAAACATCACAGTCAAACACATACAAGCACAATAAAAAACAAGCACACACACTATATTCAAACAATTGGGCTCATACAAGGCTAGGCTGTAAAAACAAGCCAACTGGAATGGGGTGTTTTTAGCTCTTAACCCTAACATTGAGAGTTAGGGTGAAGCAGATGAAATGGGAAGTGAGGGTAAGACCTCACAGCTCTTATCCCTGGCCTGGGAGAGCTTGACTCAAATAGAAGGTGTGGGAGTTCAGAATGTAGGAACTCTTCTCCACAGATGACTGACTCAACAGGATCTTGGGTTCATATTCAAAGTGCATCAACACAATGGTGTGAGCAGGATGAATGACACAACTGAATAGCAGAGGATGGATTGCACATCCCTTGTATCTGCCAATGCCTCTTCACTTAGGAGGTCTTTGAATGTACAGGGCACAACATTAAACAAACACAAGCATTGCCTCTTAAGGAGGACTTCAGACAGGTGCCTGCCCACATAACAGGACAGGTCTTCCAGACTACATGAAGTCAAGAGAATTATACCTCAGTGGTAAGCAAACCACAAGCTAGCAAAGCAAGTTCAAATGAACTTAGAGCAACTTAGGTACCTGTAGAAATAACTAAACCAATCAGTTCAACTGTACAGACAAACAATCAACAGTTAACATCACACAGACAGACAAATCCAATCAAGCAACAATGAGCAAGCCACAAGCACAAGTGAATTTGTTCTCAAAGCCTACAAAACACACAATGTTAGCCAACAACAACCAATAATCAAGCTTAAATGAATGAGCCACTCCAATCATGGCAATGTGCATCTGAACCTGAAATCACAACTCAAATGATAAGTCCAAACCACTAGGTCAAAGCCTAGGGTCAAAAGAGGATCAAAAATCCAAAACAGAAGCTCAAACTTGACATGAAGCAACTTCAATCACTCAAGAATAAGTCCTAAAAAGAACCAAATCATAATCCATAAGCAAGTTCATTTACCAAGCATGTGAAGTCAAAGACTACTTCAAGGCATCCAAATGATCAACATGAATGAAAAATCTCAATCAAAACAGAAATGATTCAAAAAAATCTGGAAATAATCATAAGCAATCAAGACATCCATAACATCCATCACACAAAAAATCAGGAGCATTGGACATCATTTGGCATGGCAATCACATTGTACAATTCAAACAATCAAATGTGTGACACAAATTGTCACACCAAGTTAGTACAAGCACAAAACAGAAATGGCACATGAGAAAAATGTCAAACCAAAGCCAAAATGTCCATCAATGTGTCTAGAATTAGCATGCAAAATTTCACATTCATTGGATAAGAAACAAGCATTTCACAATGAGATAAGCAAGGCAAGGTCACACATGCATATGTATTCAATCATCCTAGAACAAATTATTTTTCTAGCCAGGCACAACTTGTAGATTCATGCTCATAAAAAACTAGACAGAATAAGGAGCATTTTGCAAAAAATTGGGATGAAATTGGTGCATTTTTCTATTTTATATGATTTTTCTAAGTTGAGGAAAAAATTTGAAATAAAAAATGTGCATGGCATGAAAATAGGAGGGAAACATGGAAAATGGCAAGGCAGTTTGAAATTATGCGCTCAGACGGACTCGAACCCGACGCACATTCAAATTTGGCGCTCAAATTAAAACGTCACCGTTTCAGCCTAAAACCCTAGCGCCCAGAAATCCCAGAATCGTAGCTAATCCTATAAAGAAACCGTAGCAAAACTGTAGCAAACTCGTGGCTAACCTGGAAACGCATGAAGTTCATCTTCTTCAGGATGAACACATGAACGAATTTCCAGAAAATCCCAAAACATTCCAGAAATCACAAATAATTACACCAATCGAATCATCATGCCATGTACATTCAAGATCAAACAACAATTAAACATGAATCATCATAACAAGCTCAGATCGAAGGAAATAAGATTTGACATCAAAACTTCAAACTCATATATCTTCATGTACAGTGCGCCAATTCGCTCAAACTTCATACCAGCATGATCACCAATGAAAGATCTACACAATTATCCTAATGAATGGCAAAATAATGGAACTCGAAAACTGACCTTCTTGAAGAACAGAACCTGGAATCGTGTGCTACAAAGCTTGTAATGGTCCAAAGCTCTTCTATGATGCTTAATGAGATGATTAATGGAGAAATTGAAGCTCAAATGCACGTGAATCCAGTAGATTTTGCAAGCTCCATTGATGCTTCAAGCTTTGAATCTGGTCCAAACTGGCACGATTTGCTTCGAATTCACGTCCAATTCCACTCAAAAATGCTTCAGGATCACGAATAAATCAGTAGAAATGGCTCTTGTGTGAAGAATTGCAAAATATTTTTGAGAGAAAAATTTGGATGATTTTCAAGATTCAGATCTGAAATGGATGTTTATCATGAAAACAGTTGTGTTTAACCTTATATACCCCATGCTAATCATACTGAAATCATGTTTAAGCCAAAGGCAATTAAGATTAACAACTTGTAAGGTGTATGTGCAAAATGGTATTTTCACCCCCATGCATGAAAAGCCACGTGAACAGTACCCAATTCTGATCCAAAATCACTTAAAACAAGCCCATGCAAGCTTTTGAATTGGTATTTTATGCCCATGATCAACCAAAATGATTTTATGAAATTTCTTTCAAAAACTTCATGAGTGAGCACATGATCATGCAAAGGGAATTTATGCCATGTAATGAGATGTTTGGGAACTACAAGTCATGATGAACAAAATGCAAAAAGAACCACTCATTTTGGAGCTTTGATTCAAAAGTTATGCCCATTTGAATTTTTAAGCACACTTTGCCATGATTGGATCATATCTCCTCAACCACACATTAGAAATTCATGATCTTGGACTTTTTGGAAATGGGAGAGAAAGATATTCAACTTTCATGTTGGACATAATTTCATTTGAAGCCTTCTTGATGATGTAATATTGAGTTGAAGTTGGTCAAAAACCTTTCCATTTTTGGAAAGTTCCAATTATAGGTCACTTGCTATTTTGGGAAAGTCTTGACCTGACTTCAAATTCTTCAATGTTGATGTTTGAAATGCCAAGTGAGACTTGTTTGAACATGAACGAAGCATCTCTAATCACTTCCCACCTCCAAATCCACAATTGACTTTGCAGTTGACTTCTGTTGACTTTTATGGGCCTCAGATGACTTGGACATGCACTGATGAGTTCTGAGCCTTCAAAACTTGGCCAAGCTACTTCAAAATGATCCTTGGGTCATGTAAGCTCAATGGAACCACCCTAGGGCTTTGATCTCATGGAAAATGCTCTTGTTGCCTTGCACAGTGAATCTCCTGACCAGTCTTGACTGATGACATGCAATGGACTATGCAATGTGAATGCAATCTTAATGACCTAAAAATGAAATGAATGTACAAATGGGAGGTGCAAATTTGAGGTGCTACAAGTGGCAACAATCAAGAGGGTATCTCCAACAATGGTCTTGGTGGTTCTAGGGATGGTGGCGATCTCCGAAGGAAGGCAACTACTGTTGGTGTAGTGATCAACAATGGTGGTGGTTTTGGTTTCACTGCAGGCGGTGGACCAGGTCCTGTGGGCAATAATCTGAAGGATAATCAGTTTCCTCCTTTCTTTGGGGCCGTGGAGGATAAGGAAGAAGACCAATTCTCTGTGCTGAATGAGCAATTTGGTCAGTATGGTGTTCAACCGCCGAATAAAGAGATTCAGGTACTGGCGGAAAAGATCAGGGCTCTGGAAAGCCATACCTCTCCTGGGGCTATCAATATGACAAACATGGGGCTGGTTGAGGGGATTGTGTTCCCACAGAAGTTCAAAGTGCCCACGTTTGATAAATATAATGGGAGTTCTTGCCTGGAAACTCATCTTCAGGCCTTTGTCCGAAAGATATCCGCCTACACCATGGATCAGAAGCTATGGATGTAATTCTTCCAGGATAGATTATCTGGCGGGTCTCTTGAGTGGTATACCAAGTTGAGATCATCAGATATTAAGAGCTGGTAGGATTTGGGAGATGCTTTCTTTAAACAGTACCAATTCAATGCCGACATGGCACCTAGCCGTACCCAGTTGCAAGGTATGTCTCAGAAGCCAAGTGAAGGGTTTAAAGAGTATGCACAAAGGTGGAGAGAGTTAGCTGCCAGAGTTCAACCACCGTTAGTGGATCGAGAGATATCTGATCTGTTCATGGGTACGCTCCAGGGGACTTTTGCTGAAAGGATGGTGGGTTGTCCCGTCACTGGTTTTGCAGATATAATGGTGGCAGGTGAGAGAATTGAAAGCTGGCTGAAAATGGGAAAGATACAGGGAAATGCTTCGTCATCTGGATCGAAGAAGCCATTTGGGAATGGTCAACGTAAGAAGGAAGGTGACACGAGTGTTGTGTATGCCCAGAGAGGACATGGTAAGGATCGTTACTACCAGCATACTGCTGTAGTAACAATTCTTGCTGATAATCAACCTGCACAACAGCAACAACAACAACAACAGCAACGACAGCCATTTCAGCAGAGAACACAACGGGCCGGGTATCAAGTGAGAGGAAGGATGACTGATCGTCAGTTTGATAGGCCTCCCGTGACATATGCCTTTCTGTTGAAAAAGTTGAAAGATCTTGGGTTGGTTCAGCTAGGACGTTGGCTCCGTTGAGACCAGACCAGAGGCCTGCTAATTATGATGAGAATGCCAAGTGCGAATTCCATTATGGTGCACCCGAGCATAATATTGAGGGTTGTAAGGCCTTTAAACATGTTGTTCAGGACTTAGTAGATTCTAAAGCCATCAATTTTGCACCATCGCCGAATGTTAATGCTAATCCCATGCCGACGCATGGTCAGATGGGGGTAAATGCGATTTCGAAGGATAAGAGGAAAATTGGGGTGATGGACGTGGATCAATTAAGGACTCCAATGGCTGTGGTCAAGAGACAGTTGCTAAAGAATGGAGTTGTTCTGGGTTGTGATAATTGTTGTGCTGCTTGCACTGTCGCTACCAATGGATGTGTAATGTTGAGGGAGACGGTGTAGAGAATGATGGATGAGGGGAGTCTCCGATTTGAGAAAGTTGATTTGGAGAAGGAGGGTGTTTCAATAATAACCATTTATTTTGATCCTATCAACTTGTCAGCGCCGACAGATGCGGCTCCAGTTACCATCACGGTGCCTGGGCCCATTCCGTATGAAAATGATGATGCGGTGCCGTGGGACTATGGTGGGGAGGTGTTTTGTAATGGAGAAAAGGTAGAAGATCAGGCTGTGGGTGATACCACTGTTTCAAAGGTGGATAATGTAGCGGTGTATTCGTCGCTATATGATTTATTGATTAAATCATAAGCAAAGCATACAATGAATCGAGTCGCCACCGCACTTTTATTTATCCTAAGGACTGGTTAAAAAGCGAACAAAAACCTAAGAAGTTTTACACGTAGAAAACTAATGAAAAAGATCAGAGAATCTGGGTAAGGGGTAAATTACGCAATGGGAAGGTGTTAGGCACCCATCACGTCCTAGGTACTCCTAGGGAGCCCTTTTCACACTTGTTGTATAAAAATGTTTATTTGTTTTTGACATATTGTGCAAACATGAATGGGATGACGAGAAAAGAATGTGCAAGTTAGTTATTTTTGTGTTTGAACGGATGAACCCGTTGCCTACGTACCTTCCATCAAAGGTAAGGATCAAAACGCCGTAGTTCGGCTAAAAGATTTCCAAAAATTAGTGAGTTCAATTTTAAAACACAAGCATTAAGGCTTTTCATTACCAATGGGAGAAAACTCAACCTGAATCAACAATCCACCATGCGAGGACGGCTTCGACGTATTAGAGGGGTTAACCCTGTTTTCAGTACGGAAGTCTTACAATCGACTCACTAAGGATAAGGTAAGATTTACATCAACCGCTATGGTAATTGAAACCTATGGCTAATGTATGAAGACATGTTAACAATGGACAAAGCCAAAACAATTGAATGGGTGAAGTTAATTGATTATGAGTATTCACAAAATATGGTCAAGGTATGATTAAGATTGATTCAAAGAAGTGTTATGAAATGAAGTTTGAAAAATCAAGGACTTATGGTCCAGGTTTCTAACTTGAAAAGACATGAAGATGTTTGCACAACAAGTCAAAGTTTTAGAAAACAACATGTGAAAAGGTTTAGGACAAAGAGGGTGTGGAGGATGGAATGTAAAACTTCTTAGAAGGGTTCACCTCTTGAAATCATATAGAAGATGATTCAAGTGTGTCCTTAGGAATAGGCAACAAAGCAAGCAAATAAAAGGCAAGGTGATACCGGATGCCATCAATGGACTTATACCAATCTCACAAACAAAAGCGGATACCGGATACCAATAAATGGATTTACACCAATCTCCTAAAACAAAACAATGATACCGGATGCCATCAATGGTCTTATACCAATCTCACAAAGCAAAAGCGGATATCGGATACCAATAAATGGGTTTACACCAATCTCCTAAAGTAAAACAAAACTTGGATGTCAGATGCCAATCTGTCTGGACTTATACCAACCTCCAAAGGATGATCATGGGAGTACAAATGCCAACAGCATGGTCTTACAATTGCATCCTCACATACAACAAACAAACAATGCACTAAGCAATGGACATGAGTAGCCAAGTGAAATGGTCTTACACTTTATCCCTTCCAAATCATAGGAACAATGGCCAATGAGTGGACTTACAGTTGTCCTCAATGGGTAAACCAAACATGGATCACAAAGATATGCAATGATGATCATGCAATAATGAACAAATTAATGATGATAAATGCACAAAGGCAATCAAGCAAACATGTACAAATGCAACAAGCAATCAATCAAACAAAGTCATTTAGCACTCACTATAACCAAACAATTAGGCTCAAGCAAAGGGTTAGACTATGAAGTCAACTGGAATGGGGTAAGTGGTGCTCTTAACCTTGACATTGAGAGCCAAGGTGAAGCAGATGAAAGGATATGAGGGGTGTGCCTCATCACTCTTATCCCTGGTCAGGGAGAGCATTGAATATCAGAAGGTGTGGGAGTTCAGAAAGATGGAACTCTCTCCACAAGTTAAAGACTCGATAGATCTTGGGCTTTTACTCACTATGCATCAACACATGTGGTGTGAGCAAGGTGAGTGACTCACAGAATAGTAGGAGATAGGCTACATATCTCTTCTATCTACCAATTGCCTCATATGAGGTCTTTTCCTGCTTGGGGACAAAGTCAAACAATCACAAACATTGCCTCTTAAGGAGGACTTCAGACAGGTGCCTGGCTAACTAACAAGCCAGGTCTTCCAGACTACATGGAGACGAGAGAGTCTACCTCAATTCTTAAGCAAAGCAAAGCAATAGCAAGTTCTCAAAGGAACTAAAGCAACTATGGTACCTGAAATCAATCAAATATGATCAGTATTCAAGTCACAAAGTCAAAACAGATAAGATAAGAGCCAATAGTCAACACAATCAATCACATGTGCAAAGCACAAACTCAAAGCAAATGAGTTAGAATCCTACAAAACAAACCAAGTTAGTTCATCACAATCAAATAAACCAAACTCAATCAACTTGAATTAATCTCCTTAAAGCAATTGCTTCTTCAACCTGAAAATCAAACTCAAATGTGAGAAGTGAACCCTTAGGCCAAAGCCTAGGGTCAAAGGAGGGGAAATTATTTAAAATAGAACATGAAACTTGATCAAAATCAAGATTAATCAAATAAGAACAAATTCCAGTTGGTCCCACATCAAAAACATTCATCAATTGCATTTCATAAGCAAATCATGTCAAACTAGGCAAGTTGAGAACTCAATGATGTAAACAGAATGAACACAAGCATATCAATACCAAAATGGCTCAATAAATTCCAGGAAAAATCATGCTTAACCAGAACACATTCAATGAGCAGCACACCAAATTTCATGTCATTTGGACAAGTGAAAGTAAGGAAATTAAAATCAACAAGTCAAAGCATGTTCATACAAGCTCATACAAGACCACAAATCATACATCAAGTTCAAGCAATCATAAAACAGTGATCAAACATGAGAAATGAATGAGATCAAAGCCATGGCAACCTTTAAGATGTTTACAATACACACGCCAAATTTCAAAGTCATCCAACAAATCACAAGGATTTCACAAATCATGTAAATTGAACACTCAAGAAAAGTTCACAAATGACCAAACAGAGGGAAAATTATCAAACATATTGAAATTGCATTCCAAAATTCCAGGAAAAATCACAAGCAAACTAGACATCCATAAGTATTATCATGCAAAAGTCCAGGGCAATTGGCATAGCATAAGCATGGAAAATAAAATCAGGAACATGAACAAGACATGGTGTGACATACATGGTCACACCTTCAAAGATTACATCATATCTCCTAATCCAGAAATGAAAAATTAGCAAACCATATACCAAAATGACCAGGAGTGAGTCTAGAACATGCATGTAAAATTTCAAGCATTTTGGAGCAAGCATCAAGATTTCATGAATGAAATGGCAAAACATATGCAAACAACATACATGATCAAAGACATTAGACCAAATTAAAAATCAACCGTGCACAACTTGTGTTATCATACCTATAAAAAACTAGATGAAAAATGGAGATGAATGCAAAACTTCCCAACCAATTTGGATGCTCCATGAATTATTTATGATTTTTTGAAGTTTCATGATGAAATGAAATGAAATTTGGAAATTAAAATGAAATTAAATGGACTGAGTGGCATTGTTGTAATTACAACGCTCACTTAATGAAACGCTGCGTTTCATTAAGTGAGGTGGCAACGCCCAAATGGCTGTATGGCGGAAAAACACGGATTTCATGCAGACTCGAAGCAAAACGGATCTACGCGCGATCTGGGAAGGAAATTAGAACACATTCATCGTGTTCTTGATGTTCATCATGCTCATGAACAAAATCTTACAGAAATCAACAAAAATTATATGGATCGAATCCTCTCGACATGTACAACACTAATCCAGCATTCATTTGTTCTAACATTTCTCATGGCAAAAGAATCGAGCACAAGAAGTTTCCACAATCAAACATATAAATCCAGATATCTTCATCAATAATCAATGGATTTGCACGATTCAAGTTGCAGTGTATTCTATGTTGCAAGATCTACCTAAACCACATGCTAATTTCAAGAATTGAAGGATTTGAAATCTTACCTTATGAATGTGCAGTTCTTGATTTCGTGCTTTTCAGGACTCCAATTGCCAAAACAGACGGCCTATGGTGTTGTAGAAGATGAATGCAAATGGAATTTTAGCTCAACACAGCTTGATGATGAAGAAATGTCAAAATGCCATGGATGCTCAAGATGTCAACAGTTGCGATTCAGCCGGTTTCTTCCACAATTCTCCTTCAACAGTTGTTCATTAGCACTTGCAAGTGAAGATCAACACGAGAGAGCGTACAAAGAATGAAGAATTTTGAAGAACCAAGTGAAAAAAGTGTGAGAAAAATTGAGAGAATTTGGAGAATTTTTTCTTTGGATCTGAGAAAAATGAATTGTGGATCTCGATTTTCTGTTATGATTAGGACTATATACCATGGCTTAATCCAATTGTTAATCAGGTTTAGCCAAATCAAGTGAATTAGTGAAAAATGCAAAATTATGTTAAATGGCCAAAATGACCTTATGCACCAATGACCAATGGAACAGTAAAAATGCATTTGAAGCAAATCCAAATTTCAGTTTATGAGCTGTTGGAAGTAGTTTGGAGTGAAAATCATGTATATTTCTCAAATTGACTATTTTTCCCACCAAAATGCAAAATGAACACTTGAAAAATGGACTTTTGATGTGATGATTTTTGATGAAATGTGATGATGGATCATGATAATACATGGCATGTCAAATGTGACTTGCTCAAAAAAGAATCACCCAAATTGGCCAAATGGTTCATGAGTTATGCCACTTTGAAATTCAACTTTTCTTGAAAATGATTTGATCATAACTTGCCAACCACACATGAGAAATGAGTGTTCTTGGACTTTTTGGAAAGGTGAGAGCAAGATATTCAACTTTCATGTTGGACAACATTTGATTTGAAGCTTGCTTGGACATGTAAATTTAAGGAGAAGGACTTTCCATTTTGGGCAGTTGAAAATTACAGGTCTTTACTATTTTGGGAAACTTTTTGTCTGACCTCAAGTCCTTCACTGTGGATGTTTGACATGTTATATGAGGCTTGTATGGACATGAATGAGACCTTTCCAACCATCTCACACCTTCAAATCCCTGATTAAATGCACAGTTGACCACAGTTGACTTTGCTAGGGTTTTGGTTGACTGAGCCATGTTCTGATGAATTTCAAGCCTCTTTCTCTTGAGATCTTGATACCAAATGATATCACAACTCATATGAACTCTTGATGAATGATCATGGTGCCCAAATTCTTCAAGAATGGCCACCATCTATTGCTCAATGACTTGCTTGACTGATTGACTGTTGATTGCTTCAGCTGCAAGTAACAAGGTTAGATGACAATATTTTTGTACTTTTGGTTAGTAAACAAATGAAAAGCAATGATATACAAATGCTAGACATGCTTGGTGATCAAGAATCACACTCAGAAGATGCCCATCCACTAGGAGGCAAGCAAAAGTGCACAATGATCCTTGAGGCAATGAATGATATGATATGATGCCATGAGGGATCTTAGGGCAAAAATTAGGGTCTTACAGATGCCCCTATTTAAGGTCATTCTAGCCGGAGAAGTGAAGTTTAGAAATCTTCATATCGACGCGGTAGAATGGGCTTAAATAACAGTAATGAGACGAATTTTGGTCCCTAAGAGACCTCATGATGCGAATGTATGGATGCGAAAGACACAAACTCTGTGGGGAATATGATTCACACAGAAGAAAAGACGATCCATCGGAGTAATACACTCGCCAGGAACAGAGACTCTAACAGGACTCTCGTGGGGATTCTTATTGGGGATAAGAAAAAGAAAAGAAAACGTGAGCAGGTCACGACTCTGATTTAGGGGATAACGAAACATCGGACTGGAGACTTTACTGGGGAAGTAAAGGACTCGAACTGGGAAGAGAAAGAAATTCCAAAGGAAAACACTTCCATTGGAAAGACTCAAGCTGACTCACAAAATGCATGTACTGGGGAGAACACCAATACAGCAACACGAATAGGAACACAAATCCGCTGGGAAAATCTAGAAAAGACTTTCCAGGGGAAACCAAATGATGAGATGTTACCGGTTAGTGAGTAACAAACTCAGGAAGAATGAATATCTAAGACCGGTATACGGGTGAGAGATATCAATCAACCAAACATCTGAGAAAGACCTGAAAAAGGTACATAAACTCAGGAAAATCTGACTCCACAGGGGACCAAGGTCATAATAGGGAGCAGAAAGGAAGGAACACCAAGGATACCGGGTTGTAGGTATGTGACAGGTGACCGACCAAAGCGTGAATTGGTGTGTGTTCCAAAACACTCATCATCCTGAAGAAAGCTAGAAAAGCAGACTTGTTTATAGGATGGACATTTGATTCTGTAAAGAATGAAAATCTTACTCAATTGGGGAAACAAACAAAGGATCCGACAAAAGAATGCATGAGATATATTATCTATAGCCGTCAAAACGTAGATAAAGTCGCACGGAAAATTATCCTGAACCGGGTTGTAGGTTGTTTATAGGATAAAGGCCCGGAAACGTGAATTGGTTTGTGTTCCAAAACACTCATCATCCTGAAGAAAGCGAAAGCAAACTTGTTTATAGGATGAACATTCGATTCCACAAGGAACACGAATCTTACTCTGCGGAGAAAACAATCGAAAGATTGACCCAAGAGCGAAAGAGACATAATATCCATTACCGTCAGAACGTGGATAGTACACTCAAAAGGAAGATTATCCTGAACCGGGTTGTAGGTTGTTTATAGGATAAAAATCCGAAAATGTGAATTGGTTTGTGTTCCAAGACACTCATCATCCTGAAGAAAGCGAAGGCAAACTTGTTTATAGGATGGATATTCGATTCCACAAGGAATACGAATCTTACTCTATTGGGGAAGATCAACAAAGGATTCCAACCAAAGAGCGCATGAGACATATTATTCATTACCGGCAGACCGTGAATAATATACTCGAAAGGAAAAGACACCAGAGATACCGAAGTATATAATAGGTGACTAACCAAAAAGAGACAATCGATACCAAGCATCCGGGTAAACGAAAGACAACTCAAAGGGATAAATTGCAAGCATCCGGCAATTATCCGAAACAACAAATATTCGATTCCGCAAAGGGAAATAACGCATCTTACTCGACTAGGGAAACACAAAAGGTTTCAACTGAAGAGTGAATGAGATATATTATTCATAGCCATCAAAACGTGAATAATAACCTCGAGAGGAAAATTATCCTGAATCGGGTTGTAGGTTGTTTATAGGATAAAAATCAGAAAAGAAAGGCATCGGGATACCAAACTAGGTATATAAAGATGACCAATCAAAGGGAGCAACAGACATTACCAACAAGAGGGTAAATGAAAGGCGATCTGCTGAGGATTCACTGGTGAGAATCAATGATCCGGGGATGAATTGCATAAACAACAATTATCCACAACGACAAGCTGGGGATATATTGATGACAATCAACTATCCGGGGAACACAATCACTGACAAACGGTGAAGGGACCCGCTGGGGGATAAAATTGCTAGCATACGGCAATTATCCACAAAAGATTTGCTGGGGATATAAGCGCTTATTCAAGCGACTCATCCAAGCGAAGGAAAATCAACATCAAGTATTAGATGAAAATAACCATAAAGAGGGGATTACATCTACCAAAAGATTGGATAGAAAACCACAGAAAGGGAATTGTCATCGGTTGGGATGAACAACAAAGTTGACTCCGTTAGGGGAGAAAACGGGGTTTATAACTACCGGGTAGTAGGTAGAAAACCGCAAAGATAGGACTTACAACTGCTGGTTTGTAGGCAGAGGCCAAACATTCCACTGAGGATAAGATGAATGAGCGCCGGTTTGTAAGCAACTATTCATTTATGCCTCAGCGAAGCGCAAGAGACAGTTGAAAAAGGGGGGGCCAATTTAGGATCAAACCAAAAAGGCGGACTGAATCAAGACTCGTCCTGATGAGGATATAACTCAAAAGGGTAAACCCGTCCCAAGGTGTGTTGGGAGGGAACGGAAACAACCGTCATCCACGAGGATGTATCTCAGTAGGGAAATGGCAGGAAAGGATAGACACTTTCTGCTTAAGGGCTGACTCTATTTTGAGAGATTATCACCCGACATCTGCTTTGGGAGACCTATAAAGGAGATCTATATCACCACAGCAGGAAACCACAAACAAAAGATATATGGCAACAATGCAACATGAATATCTGAATGTTTATGAGTATGCATGAATATGCGTGATTTATGTTTGATGAATGCTGATAAAACAGACAATTCTAACACAAACAGGACCAGGAATCAAACATCCGGTACTATACTTCCAGGAAACACCAAGGAGGTCTAACTAGAAAGCCAATTTTCTGGAGATCTTCAAGCTGAAAAGCAAAGATCTGCGGGGAGGCAAAAGATCATAGATATCACAAAATCTCTGAGTGATGGATCAGCAATCAACCCAACTGGAGTACAGAAAGTCACAACAGGCAACGACGGCCACAAAGATAAATCTGTTGGGGAATGGGATAAATCCCAAAATGTCTGCAGGGGAACAAGAGCTCACTGCACGGGCAAAAACTACCACGAAGGCAACTCCGCAATAACTCCACTGGGGAACAACCCACAAGGGAGAACAGATCATCCACGTAGAATCTGGCTGCACAAGCAACTCTACCTGGGGAGAACACAAATATCCATTCCATTGGGGAACAACCCACTGAGGAGGAAGAAAAGATCACACAAGTAGACTCTGCAACAAGCCACTCTACTGGGGATCAAAAGCAATCAGGGAACCAACCCAAATCTCTGGATGATAGGTCACCAACCAACCCTACTGGGGAAAATAGAAGTTTCCAACTCCGGCGGAGATTCTGAGGGGGATATCACGGATGCAATCCTGACTCTATGGAGGAAAAAATCCATAACTGCTGAGGAGGAACACAATCACTGCCCTGCTGAAGGAATAAGCGCACTGACGGGGAGATATAGCAACTCCGCTGGCGATGCGGCCGGGGAAGAGAGTACTACTGGAGCAAACAAAATCTTCCACAACACTCTGCTCTGGGGATATATCACAGATCCCGCTATCGACTGTGCTGAGGAAAGATAGCAACAATCCAGCTTGCAACAATGCTGGGAAAGCGGTAAAGTGCCGGGATATCAATCCACCAACCATTGAATCTTCCAATGGACCGCATCTCTGCTGAGGATAAAGACCACAACTCCACTGGCGATCGCACTGGGGAGAGTGATAGGGTACCGGGGTCTCAAACCACCAATCACCGAAACTTCCAAATGGAAAACAACCATGCTGGGGGAGAATACCGCTGGAGAAGAAAACGAAGTCTTCAACAACATTCTGCTTAGGGAACAACCCTAACACAAGCTCTGCTTGGGGAACAACCCCAACAAAAAGCAGGATAAAGAGGATACAACCAATGCCAGGAATATGAACAAATGTCTTACCTGTTGGAAATCATGCCACCCTCGGGAGAGCACTGAGAAATTCTTAAGTATCCTTTCATCATTGTGAATGTTCACTTTGTTTAAACAACAAATTTTGAAAAATTTATTCGTTTAAAACAATGACAATTTATCAATTAAAACATGCAAAACATTTGTTGGATTGAAACAAATAAGAGTGCAAATAATTGGATAAAAGCTCAAATTGATTTGATGGAATGGTAGCCTGCAAATGGCAAGACTCCGTAGATCTGTACAAATTTGAAATCAGTGATATATATTGGAAGAGGGCTACATTGAACATAATGATCCTTTCTCTACCAATTTGAATCTCGATGTATTCGAAGCTTCGGTCGACGACGAATCGAGAATCCTCTGACAAAAAGACAGCTGCGGAACAGAAAGTCTTGTCAGGATGCAGTTACTTGCCAAATCCCTAATTTTTGCCTAGATTGCCCCAGGGTGAGGTACTCAATCTAGCGGGATGCAAATATACTCTTTTTTCAAGTCTCTAATTTTTTCCTGGATTACCCTTGCGGGTTCTCCACCGAGACGCTCATTTTTGCCTAAGCCGCCCTTTTGGGTTTTCAACTTAGCGAGCTATTCTGTTTTTCATTTGCATATACCTTTTTTCTAGGCAAAGTATTTCTTGACTGCATCTGAATTCACAGGACGAGTGAAATCCTCCCCATCCATTGTTGTAAGCATCAAAGCACCGCCTGAAAAGGCTCTCTTAACAACGTATGGACCCTCGTAGTTTGGAGTCCACTTGTCCCTGGAATCGGGCACGAAAGACAAGACTTTCTTGAGCACGAGGTCACCTTCTCGGAACACACGAGGCTTGGCCTTCTTATCGAATGCTTTCTTCATCCTCTGCTGATACAACTGACCATGGCACATGGTAGTCAATCGCTTCTCTTCAATCAAATTCAACTGGTCATAACGACTTTGAATCCATTCAGCATCAGTCAACTTGGCTTCCATCAAGACTCTCATTGATGGGATCTCCACCTCTACTGGGAGCACAACCTCCATGCCGTAAACAAGAGAAAAAGGGGTTGCCCCTGTTGAAGTGCGGACAGATGTACGATATCCATGCAAAGCAAATGGCAGCATCTCATGCCAATCTTTGTACGTAACTGTCATCTTCTGGATAATCTTCTTGATATTCTTATTAGCAGCTTCAACAGCCCCATTCATCTTGGGTCTGTAGGGAGAGGAATTATGGTGTGCAATCTTGAATTCAGCGCACAACTTATCCATCATCTTATTATTCAGATTAGATCCATTATCAGTAATGATCTTATCTGGCACACCATAACGGCAAATCAGCTGATTCTTGATAAACTTCACAACCACCTGTCTGGTCACGTTCGCATACGAAGCGGCCTCAACCCATTCAGTGAAGTAGTCAATTGCTACGAGAATAAACCTGTGTCCGTTGGACGCTTTTGGTTCAATCATGCCGATCATGTCGATTCCCCACATAGAGAAAGGCCATGGTGATGAAATCACATTCAGAAATGTCGGAGGAATATGAATCTTGTCTGCGTAAATCTGACACTTGTGGCATTTCTTCACATACTTGCAGCAGTCAGACTCCATTGTCAGCCAATAGTAGCCTGCTCTCAACATCTTTCTAGCCATGGCATGTCCATTGGAATGAGTACCGAATGAACCCTCATGGACCTCAGTCATCAACAGGTTTGCTTCGTGTCTATCTACGCATCTGAGCAAAACCATATTAAAATTTCTCTTATACAACACTTCACCACTGAGGTAGAAACTGCCTGACAACCTTCTTAAAGTTTTCCTGTCTTTCACAGATGCCCCAGGCGGGTAGACCTGGTTCTGGAAGAAATTCTTGATATCAAAATACCAAGGCTTGTCATCATTGACTTCTTCGACTGCAAATACGTGAGCTGGTCTATCCAAGCGCATCACGACAATGTTAGGAACCTCATTCCAATATTTGACAACAATCATTGAGGCAAGCGTAGCAAGAGCATCTGCCATCCGATTATCCTCTCGAGGGATGTGATGAAAGTCAACCTCTGTAAAGAATGTTGAAATCCTTCTTGCATAATCTCTGTACGGAATAAGACTTGGCTGATTCGTCTCCCATTCACCCTTGATCTGATTGACAACCAGGGCCGAATCACCATACACATCAAGATGCTTGATTCTCAAATCAATACATTCTTCAAGTCCAATAATACAGGCCTCATACTCAGCCATATTATTCGTGCATTTGAAAGTTAGCCTTGCTGTAAGCGGAATATGTGTGCCATGAGGAGTAATGATTACGGCCCCAATTCCATTTCCGTATTGATTTACAGCACCATCAAACACCATCGTCCATCTGGAACCAGGTTCTGGACCTTCATCAAGTGTAGGCTCATCACAATCTTTCATTTTCAAATACAGAATCTCCTCGTCAGGGAAGTCGTACTGAACGGACTGATGATCTTCAATCGGCTGGTGCGCTAGATGGTCAGCCAAGATACTACCTTTGATAGCCTTCCGAGCTCGATACTCGATATCATACTCAGATAATAACATCTGCCAACGGGCAATCCTCCCAGTTAAAGCAGGCTTCTCGAAAATATACTTGATTGGATCCATTCGGGATATCAACCAAGTTGTATGATTTATCATGTACTGGCGCAACCGCTTAGCGGCCCAAGCCAAAGCACAACACGTCTTCTCAAGCATAGAGTACCGAGACTCACAATCAGTAAACTTCTTACTGAGATAGTAGATAGCAGATTCTTTCTTCCCTGATTCATCTTGTTGACCAAGGACATAACCCATCGAGTCTTCAAGCACAGTCAAATACATGATCAGAGGTCTTCCTTCCACAGGCGGAGACAAGATCGGAGGTTCGGACAGATACTCTTTGATATTGTCGAAAGCTTTCTGGCAATCCTCGGTCCAATCATGAGACTGATCTTTCCGAAGGAGCTTGAATATCGGCGCACATGTGGCAGTCATGTGGGATATAAATCTGGAAATATAGTTCAAGCGGCCAAGAAAACCTCGGACTTGCTTCTCATTTTTGGGTGCAGGCATCTCTTGTATTGCTTTGACCTTGGCAGGATCAACCTCAATACCTCTTTCGCTTACCACGAAACCCAACAACTTGCCGGAACGGACTCCAAATGTACATTTGTTCGGATTCAGGCGAAGTCTGAACTTCCTCAGACGCTGAAAAAGCTTCAACAAATGCTCAACATGTTCAACTTCCGTTCGGGACTTAGCAATCATATCATCAACATAGACCTCTATCTCCTTGTGCATCATATCATGAAACAAGGTAGTCATAGCTCTTTGATACGTGGCTCTGGCGTTCTTCAAACCGAAGGGCATCACTCGATAACAGAATGTTCCCCAAGGTGTGATGAATGTTGTCTTCTCCATATCTTCGGGTGCCATTTTGATTTGATTATATCCGGAAAATCCGTCCATAAAGGAAAAGACTTTGAATTTAGCTGTATTGTCTACCAACATGTCAATGTGTGGTAGAGGAAAATCATCTTTTGGACTAGCTTTATTCAAATCTCTGTAATCAACGCACATACGGACTTTTCCGTCCTTCTTAGGAACAGGCACAATATTGGCTACCCATTGAGGATATGTAGAAGTCACCAGAAACCCCGCATCAATTTGCTTCTGAACTTCCTCTTTGATCTTCATTGCCATATCTGGATGAGTTCTTCTGAGCTTCTGCTTCACTGGCACGCACTCAGGCTTTAAAGGCAGGAAATGTTGCACATTATCTGTATCTAGACCCGACATGTCTTCATATGACCAAGCAAAGATATCGGAATATTCTCGTAGCAATTTGATCAAATCCTTCTTGACAGACTCTTCAAGAAGTGCCCCAATCTTCACCATACGAACACAATCCTCAGACCCCAAGTTGACTGTTTCCAAATCTTCAAGGTGCGGCTGAATGATCTTCTTCTCGTGCTCAAGGAGACGGGTAATCTCATCAGGAATTCCTTCAACATCATCTTCCTCTGCCTCGAATTCAGGGAATTCAAAATTGGGAGATGCCGTTGGATCATTATGTTCAATGGGTTTTAGAATCAACCTGCATAATGATTTTGGTTAATGAAAAACTTTAGAATTTAAGCAAGCAAATCATTATGCAGATGAAAAATGTTTGCTTTTATTCTTGTTTTATGGGTTTTTTTGTGATCACTGATTTCATGCAAAAAGCAAAAAGTGAAAACAAATGGAAAAACAAATGTTTAACAATGCATTAATTGAATGAAAACATCATTGTATATAATGCTGCCAACAATGTCATCACTTCTCCTTTTGGCATGGGAGAAGGGTTTTAAACAAAGTGAACAATTACTCTGATCTATGGATGACTGTAGGAACATCTACAGCGACCCAATTGTGGCAGACACCACCAGGAATGATGAAATTCTTCAGATCTTCTGCATCCTCTTCCAAGATAGCAGCAACTTCTTCCTCAGGTTGATCGTCATGGATGAATCCTCCACTCTTGAACAAACCTTGCTCATTATATGCCCCAGGACAGTAGCCAATGCCAGCCCGGGATCTATTGTCTTCAAGCTCGATCACCTTTCCTAAACCAGCAACTGCACCACATTCAATGGCCAGCTTCGCATCTCGGTAGGAAGCAAATGAATGAGACTTCTTCTCAATTGGTTCATCAATAGATGAAGCTTGGAACGGAGTTCCAACCTCATCCTCAGCGTCAATATATGAGAAAGAAGACAAATGGCTAACCAGGAATAAATCCATCAAAAGCACTTAGTCTGGGGATTTCTCCTTGAGTTCACAGCTCTCTTGCTCAAAACGGTCCATAAATCTGGCAGAGTTGGCTCTGATGTAGTACCGGCGAAGTGCGTCTTCAAAATAAATGAAGATCGCAGGGTCAAACCACAGGACGGGAGACCGGAACAAAACACCCGCTTATGCAAATGATGCATGAAGTGTTTGTGCATATGCTTTGTTTTTATTTCAAAGGAACTCGTGGGTTTTATTTGCAAACTTTGAAATATTAACATTTTGATCATATATGAGAATATCTCATCAGATATATCAGGTGAAATTTTTTTTCCGGTTTTTTCCATGTTTGAAATTTTTTGCAAATAAACTCCTTTGAGTTCCTTGAAAATTTTCTTTTTATCTGATGATATGAAGTGCAGATGAATGCATGAATGCATGAATGCAACAATCACACTCAAGGATCAAGCAAGTCACACCAAACATAGGTCGTGGGAAAGCTCATTGTATCCCTAATATCAATCATCCATTTTGGTGGATTTAGGTTTTTCACCTTATCGACACCCAAGTTCCATTGATATTAACGGTACATGAACCGGCTCTAACATCCTTAATATCAATCATCCATTTTGGCGGATTATGGTTTGCACCTTATCAACGCCCAAGTTCCATTGATATTAATGATGTTTGAATGACTCAACCACGAATCACGGGTTTGCTGAGAGTCACGAGCATGGAGTCTCGGTTAAGAACCACCCAAAGGGAGTGTACTAGGGTTTAAACCTGCCAGACATGTTCTACCAGAGGTTCCCATAATCATCGTCCCATCTCTCGGATATTATCGGAGAAACGAATACTCGTATTCCAAAAATATTCTCAAGAGAGACTCTTATGAGTGTAGTATCGCGTAACAATCGCATCGGAACTTACATCTGAACGACCTCCGCACTACGTCCTAAAAATAGGCCAAGATGGGTTTGGTAAACTAAGGTCCTTGGCTTCTAAGGCACATGATTGAACGAATAGTGCCTAACCACAAATGACTTGTGTGACATTATTAATCCAACATGACCTCCACCAAGTGAATGGACTCGCAAGTCAACTGGCTAAGGAATACTCCACACCAGTCAACAAGACTACGCCATTCTCCTATCCTAAGGTGCACTCGAGTTCGGGTATAGAACTCATCTCACAGAGATCACCAAAGCAAACAGCAATTGTATATCAAGCAATTCAAGCATTACAATCAATACAGTTATCCCAAATTGTACAAAAATATGTCAAATAACACATAAACAAGTATCATACAACAAGGGTGAAAAGTAGGCAATACCAACAGGGAAGGTCTAATGTTATCCCCAGCAGAGTCGCCACTTTTCTGTAGCGGTGTATTCGTCGCTATATGATTTATTGATTAAACCATAAGCAAAGCATACAATGAATCGAGTCGCCACCGCACTTTTATTTATCCTAAGGACTGGTTAAAAAGCGAACAAAAACCTAAGAAGTTTTACACGTAGAAAACTAATGAAAAAGATCAGAGAATCTGGGTAAGGGGTAAATTACGCAATGGGAAGGTGTTAGGCACCCATCACGTCCTAGGTACTCCTAGGGAGCCCTTTTCACACTTGTTGTATAAAAATGTTTATTTGTTTTTGACATATTGTGCAAACATGAATGGGATGACGAGAAAAGAATGTGCAAGTTAGTTATTTTTGTGTTTGAACGGATGAACCCGTTGCCTACGTACCTTCCATCAAAGGTAAGGATCAAAACGCCGTAGTTCGGCTAAAAGATTTCCAAAAATTAGTGAGTTCAATTTTAAAACACAAGCATTAAGGCTTTTCATTACCAATGGGAGAAAACTCAACCTGAATCAACAATCCACCATGCGAGGACGACTTCGACGTACTAGAGGGGTTAACCCTGTTTTCAGTACGGAAGTCTTACAATCGACTCACTAAGGATAAGGTAAGATTTACATCAACCGCTATGGTAATTGAAACCTATGGCTAATGTATGAAGACATGTTAACAATGGACAAAGCCAAAACAGTTGAATGGGTGAAGTTAATTGATTATGAGTATTCACAAAATATGGTCAAGGTATGATTAAGATTGATTCAAAGAATTGTTATGAAATGAAGTTTGAAAAATCAAGGACTTATGGTCCAGGTTTCTAACTTGAAAAGACATGAAGATGTTTGCACAACAAGTAAAAGTTTTAGAAAACAACATGTGAAAAGGTTTAGGACAAAGAGGGTGTGGAGGATGGAATGTAAAACTTCTTAGAAGGGTTCACCTCTTGAAATCATATAGAAGATGATTCAAGTGTGTCCTTAGGAATAGGCAACAAAGCAAGCAAATAAAAGGCAAGGTGATACCGGATGCCATCAATGGACTTATACCAATCTCACAAACAAAAGCGGATACCGGATACCAATAAATGGATTTACACCAATCTCCTAAAACAAAACAATGATACCGGATGCCATCAATGGTCTTATACCAATCTCACAAAGCAAAAGCGGATATCGAATACCAATAAATGGGTTTACACCAATCTCCTAAAGTAAAACAAAACTTGGATGTCAGATGCCAATCTGTCTGGACTTATACCAACCTCCAAAGGATGATCATGGGAGTACAAATGCCAACAACATGGTCTTACAATTGCATCCTCACATACAACAAACAAACAATGCACTAAGCAATGGACATGAGTAGCCAAGTGAAATGGTCTTACACTTTATCCCTTCCAAATCATAGGAACAATGGCCAATGAGTGGACTTACAGTTGTCCTCAATGGGTAAACCAAACATGGATCACAAAGATATGCAATGATGATCATGCAATAATGAACAAATTAATGATGATAAATGCACAAAGGCAATCAAGCAAACATGTACAAATGCAACAAGCAATCAATCAAACAAAGTCATTTAGCACTCACTATAACCAAACAATTAGGCTCAAGCAAAGGGTTAGACTATGAAGTCAACTGGAATGGGGTAAGTGGTGCTCTTAACCTTGACATTGAGAGCCAAGGTGAAGCAGATGAAAGGATATGAGGGGTGTGCCTCATCACTCTTATCCCTGGTCAGGGAGAGCATTGAATATCAGAAGGTGTGGGAGTTCAGAAAGATGGAACTCTCTCCACAAGTTAAAGACTCGATAGATCTTGGGCTTTTACTCACTATGCGTCAACACATGTGGTGTGAGCAAGGTGAGTGACTCACAGAATAGTAGGAGATAGGCTACATATCTCTTCTATCTACCAATTGCCTCATATGAGGTCTTTTCCTGCTTGGGGACAAAGTCAAACAATCACAAACATTGCCTCTTAAGGAGGACTTCAGACAGGTGCCTGGCTAAGTAACAAGCCAGGTCTTCCAGACTACATGGAGACGAGAGAGTCTACCTCAATGCTTAAGCAAAGCAAAGCAATAGCAAGTTCTCAAAGGAACTAAAGCAACTATGGTACCTGAAATCAATCAAATATGATCAGTATTCAAGTCACAAAGTCAAAACAGATAAGATAAAAGCCAATAGTCAACACAATCAATCACATGTGCAAAGCACAAACTCAAAGCAAATGAGTTAGAATCCTACAAAACAAACCAAGTTAGTTCATCACAATCAAATAAACCAAACTCAATCAACTTGAATTAATCTCCTTAAAGCAATTGCTTCTTCAACCTGAAAATCAAACTCAAATGTGAGAAGTGAACCCTTAGGCCAAAGCCTAGGGACAAAGGAGGGGAAATTATTTAAAACAGAACATGAAACTTGATCAAAATCAAGATTAATCAAATAAGAACAAATTCCAGTTGGTCCCACATCAAAAACATTCATCAATTGCATTTCATAAGCAAATCATGTCAAACTAGGCAAGTTGAGAACTCAATGATGTAAACAGAATGAACACAAGCATATCAATACCAAAATGGCTCAATAAATTCCAGGAAAAATCATGCTTAACCAGAACACATTCAATGAGCAGCACACCAAATTTCATGTCATTTGGACAAGTGAAAGTAAGGAAATTAAAATCAACAAGTCAAAGCATGTTCATACAAGCTCATACAAGACCACAAATCATACATCAAGTTCAAGCAATCATAAAACAGTGATCAAACATGAGAAATGAATGAGATCAAAGCCATGGCAACCTTTAAGATGTTTACAATACACACGCCAAATTTCAAAGTCATCCAACAAATCACAAGGATTTCACAAATCATGTAAATTGAACACTCAAGAAAAGTTCACAAATGACCAAACAGAGGGAAAATTATCAAACAAATTGAAATTGCATTCCAAAATTCCAGGAAAAATCACAAGCAAACTAGACATCCGTAAGTATTATCATGCAAAAATCCAGGGCAATTGGCATAGCATAAGCATAGAAAATAAAATCAGGAACATGAACAAGACATGGTGTGACATACATGGTCACACCTTCAAAGATTACATCATATCTCCTAATCCAGAAATGCAAAATTAGCAAACCATATACCAAAATGACCAAGGGTGAGTCTAGAACATGCATGTAAAATTTCAAGCATTTTGGAGCAAGCATCAAGATTTCATGAATGAAATGGCAAAACATATGCAAACAACATACATGATCAAAGACATTAGACCAAATTAAAAATCAACCGTGCACAACTTGTGTTATCATACCTATAAAAAACTAGATGAAAAATGGAGATGAATGCAAAACTTCCCAACCAATTTAGATGCTCCATGAATTATTTATGATTTTTTGAAGTTTCATGATAAAATGAAATTAAATTTGGAAATTAAAATGAAATTAAATGGACTGAGTGGCATTGTTGTAATTACAACGCTCACTTAATGAAACACTGTGTTTCATTAAGTGAGGTGGCAGCGCGCGAATGGCTGTATGGCGGAAAACACGGATTTCGTGCAGACTCGAAGCAAAACGGATCTACGCGCGATCTGGGAAGGAAATTAGAACACATTCATCGTGTTCTTGATGTTCATCATGCTCATGAACAAAATCTTACAGAAATCAACAAAAATTATATGGATCGAATCCTCTCGACATGTACAACACTAATCCAGCATTCATTTGTTCTAACATTACTCATGGCAAAAGAATCGAGCACAAGAAGTTTCCACAATCAAACATATAAATCCAGATATCTTCATCAATAATCAATGAATTTGCACGATTCAAGTTGCAGTGTATTCTATGTTGCAAGATCTACCTAAACCACATGCTAATTTCAAGAATTGAAGGATTTGAAATCTTACCTTATGAATGTGCAGTTCTTGATTTCGTGCTTTTCAGGACTCCAATTGCCAAAACAGACGGCCTATGGTGTTGTAGAAGATGAATGCAAATGAAATTTTAGCTCAACACAGCTTGATGATGAAGAAATGTCAAAATGCCATGGATGCTCAAGATGTCAACAGTTGCGATTCAACCGGTTTCTTCCATAATTCTCCTTCAACAGTTGTTCATTAGCACCTGCAAGTGAAGATCAACACGAGAGAGAGTACAAAGAATGAAGAATTTTGAAGAACCAAGTGAAAAAAGTGTGAGAAAAATTGAGAGAATTTGGAGAATTTTTGCTTTGGATCTGAGAAAAATGAATTGTGGATCTCGATTTTCTGTTATGATTAGGACTATATACCATGGCTTAATCCAATTGTTAATCAGGTTTAGCCAAATCAAGTGAATTAGTGAAAATGCAAAATTATGTTAAATGGCCAAAATGACCTTATGCACCAATGACCAATGGAACAGTAAAAATGCATTTGAAGCAAATCCAAATTTCAGTTTATGAGCTGTTGGAAGTAGTTTGGAGTGAAAATCATGTATATTTTTCCCACCAAAATGCAAAATGAACACTTGAAAAATGGACTTTTGATGTGATGATTTTTGATGAAATGTGATGATGGATCATGATAATACATGTCAAATGTGACTTGCTCAAAAAAGAATCACCCAAATTGGCCAAATGGTTCATGAGTTATGCCACTTTGAAATTCAACTTTTCTTGAAAATGATTTGATCATAACTTGCCAACCACACATGAGAAATGAGTGTTCTTGGACTTTTTGGAAAGGTGAGAGCAAGATCTTCAACTTTTATGTTGGACAACATTTGATTTGAAGCTTGATTGGACATGTAAATTTGAGGAGAAGGACTTTCCATTTTGGGCAGTTGAAAATTACAGGTCTTTACTATTTTGGGAAACTTTTTGTCTGACCTCAAGTCCTTCACTGTGGATGTTTGACATGTTATATGAGGCTTGTATGGACATGAATGAGACCTTTCCAACCATCTCACACCTTTAAATCCCTGATTAAATGCACAGTTGACCACAGTTGACTTTGCTAGGGTTTTGGTTGACTGAGCCATGTTCTGATGAATTTCAAGCCTCTTTCTCTTGAGATCTTGATACTAAATGATATCACAACTCATATGAACTCTTGATGAATGATCATGGTGCCCAAATTCTTCAAGAATGGCCACCATCTATTGCTCAATGACTTGCTTGACTGATTGACTGTTGATTGCTTCAGCTGCAAGTAACAAGGTTAGATGACAATATTTTTGTACTTTTGGTTAGTAAACAAATGAAAAGCAATGATATACAAATGCTAGACATGCTTAGTGATCAAGAATCACACTCAGAAGATGCCCACCCACTAGGAGGCAAGCAAAAGTGCACAATGATCCTTGAGGCAATGAATGATATGATATGATGCCATGAGGGATCTTAGGGCAAAAATTGGGGTCTTACAGATAATGTCGGACTTAGTGGTTTTACTCGCAGCGGGAGGTTGTTTGCGCCTGACACATTAAGGAGTGGGGGTGCAGAAAAAGAAAAGAGAGATAAGGTCGAGGCTTTAGCCAGGGCGAAAGGTAAACAGGTGGAGAAGGAGGGTACTCCTAGAGCGGCACCGGCGCCTGTTGGGTCGGAAAATGAGCTTGATGTTGAAGCCGAGGGGTTTTTAAGGATCATCAAGAAGTCCGAGTACAAACTTGTTGACCATTTGCAGCAGACTCCGTCCAAGATTTCAATCTTATCTTTGCTGTTAAGCTCTGAAGGGCATAGGGAGGCTTTGTTAAAAATCTTGAAAAGGGCCTATGTCCCGCAGGAGATTACAGTTAATCAGCTGAAGACAGTGGTGTCAAATGTCAATGCCAGCCATGGGCTGGGTTTCATTGATCTCGATCTTACTGTGGATGGACGTAATCACAATAAGGCATTACACATTTCGATGGAGTGTAAAGGAGCAGTGCTTTCGCACGTTCTGGTTGATACTGGCTCGTCACTCAATGTGTTGCCTAAGAAGTCCCTGGCTAAGTTGGATTGTGAAGGAGTAGTGTTGAGGCCTACTGATCTGGTGGTAAGAGCGTTTGATGGCTCTAAGAGGGCTTTGTTTGGGGAAGTTGAGCTCCCTGTGAAGATTGGGCCCGAGGTGTTCAAGTCTGTGTTCTATGTCATGGACATTCAGTCGGCATACAGTTGCTTGTTGGGTCGACCATGGATACACGTTGTAAGGGCAGTAACTTCGACTTTGCACCAGAAGTTAAAGTATATCTGGGACGGGCAGGTCGTAACAGTTTGTGGGGAGGAGGATATTTTTGTCAGCCACTTGTCATCGTTCAAATATGTGGAAATGGACGGTGAAATATTTGAAACACCTTGTCAGGCGTTTGAAACTGTTAAGGTGGAGAATGCCATTTTTGCTGAGAAAGAGAAAAAGTCGTCTATTGCTTCTTACAAACAGGCCGCGAAGGTGGTGAAGAATGGAGAGGCCCCAGGTTAGGGAAGAATGATTGACATTACGGCGAAAGAGGACAGGTTTGGGATTGGCTATCAGTCGGGCCAAGGCTCTTCTGGGCAGGGTAGAGGACGTCGTCAACCGTTCACGTTCACCAGTGCTGGAATGCTAGATCCAGATCGCGTCTGTGCGGTGGGTGAAGAGATCGACAGTGACTGCGAGCTCGACTCGTGGATAAAACTGTGCGTACCAGGGATGGAGATCCAGAACTGGAAGGCTGAAAAGATCATCACTGTCACTCTACGTGAAGAGTAATATTTCTGTTTTTCAATACTGTTTGCATGAAAACCATACGTTTTGCCCGAAACGTAATGGTTCATTGTAAGGGCCACCTCATGTGTTTCACTTTGCAATATTTGCATCATTAATAAAAGGATGTTTTTCACATTAAAAGTGGTGTCCCCTGTTTTTCATTTGTTTTTGCAGTTTAATAAAAATAAATAAAAATGGCAATGTTTATTTTTCATTTTTCTCCCTTTTAATTTGTCGCGCCCCGACTCTAAAGCAATGCATGAATCAACATTCATGCAGATGCGGTCTTTCTCCGAATCTCATTGATAACAATCCTGTTACACCTCTATATGACTTCGACAATCCAATCTATCATGCCGAAGAAGAAGGCGAAGAAGAGTGTGAACTGCCGGAGGAATTAGCCAGGTTGTTGGAACAAGAGGAGAAGGTGATTCAACCACACGAGGAGCAAGTCGAGATTGTTAATCTGGGCACCGAGGAGGTCAGAAAGGAAGTAAAGGTTGGGGCTGCTTTGGAGGTGAATGTCAAGAGCAGAATGGTAGCATTGTTGAAAGAGTATGTTGATATCTTCGTCTGGTCTTATCAGGATATGCCAGGGTTGGATACCGATATCGTTGTACATAAGTTGCCATTGAGAGAAGATTGTCCTCCAGTGAAGCAGAAGTTGCGCAAAACTCGACCTGAGATGGCCATGAAAATCAAAGAGGAGGTGCAAAAGCAGTTGGATGCTGGTTTCCTAGCTGTCACTAATTATCCGCCTTGGGTCACGAACATTGTGCCGGTGCCAAAAAAGGATGGAAAGGTGAGGATGTGTGTGGACTACCGAGATTTGAACAGAGCTAGCCCGAAGGATGATTTCCCATTACCTCACATCGATGTGTTGGTAGATAATACAACTCAATTCTCGGTGTTTTCCTTCATGGATGGCTTTTCTGGCTATAATCAAATTAAAATGTCGCCAGATGATATGGAGAAGACAACGTTCATCACACCATGGGGCACTTTCTGTTATAAGGTGATGTCATTCGGTCTCAAGAATGCCGGTGCCACGTATCAAAGGGTTATGGTGACTTTGTTTCATGATATGATTCATCATGAGATTGAATGTTATGTTGATGACATGATAGCAAAGTCCCAAATAGAAGAGGGGCATCTGGTAGACTTGGCCAAGTTGTTTGACCGATTGAGACAATTCAAACTGAGGTTGAATCCGAATAAGTGCACTTTCGGAGAGCGGTCCGGTAAGTTGCTGGGGTTTATTGTGAGTGAAAGAGGAATCGAGGTTGATCCTGCTAAAGTAAAAGCAATACAAGAAATGCCTGAACCGAGAACAAAAAAAGAGGTTCGTGGTTTCTTAGGTAGATTGAACTACATTTCACGGTTCATATCTCATCTAATAGCCACGTGTGAACCCATATTCAAGTTGTTGAGAAAAGATCAAACGGTCAGGTGGAATGATGATTACAGAGCGGCATTTGAAAGAATAAAAGAATATTTGCAGGAGCCTCCGATTCTGATGCCTCCTGTGGAGGGACGACCGTTAATTCTGTACTTGACAGTCCTCGAGGGGTCTATGGGGTGTGTACTAGGGCAGCATGACGAGTCTGGTCGAAAAGAGCATGCAATTTACTACCTTAGCAAAAAGTTTACCGACTGTGAAACAAGATATTCACTACTCGAGAAAACTTGCTGTGCTTTGGCATGGGCTGCTCACCGACTGAGACAGTATATGTTGGTTCATACCATTTTGTTGATTTCCAAGATGGATCCGATCAAGTATATATTTGAGAAGCCAGCATTGACCGGACGGGTTGCGAGATGGCAAATGATTTTGACTGAGTACGATATCCAGTACACTTCTCAGAAAGCAATAAAGGGGAGTGTATTGTCTGATTACCTCCGCCAACAACCCATTGAGGATTATCAATCGATGAAGTTTGAGTTCCCTGATGAGGACATCATGTTTCTCAAATCGAAAGATTGTGAGGAACCGATCCCGGAGGAGGGGCCTGACCCTGAGTCCGAATGGATTCTGATGTTTTATGGGGCCGTTAACGTGAATGGTAGTGGAGTTGGTGCTGTTTTGGTTACGCCGAAGGGATCCCACATTCCTTTTGCTGCCCGGCTAACGTTTGAATGCACCAACAATGTGGCTGAATATGAAGCTTGTATCTTGGGGGTCGAAGAGGCAATTGATTTGCGGATCAAGAACCTTGTCATTTATGGAGATTCAGCTTTGGTTGTGAACCAGGTTAACGGGAAGTGCTATACGCATCAATCTCACTTAATTCCATACCGGGATTATGCGAGGAGATTGTTGACGTTCTTCACCAAGGTGGAATTACACCATGTGCCGAGAGAAGAAAACCCTTTAGCAAATGCTTTGGCTACTCTGGCCGCTTTGATTAAAGTGCAGTGGTGGAATCAATTCCCTAGTGTTGAGGTGGGACGACTGGATAGACCGGCTTATGTGTTTCCTGTTGAAACAATGCCTGATGATGAAAAGCCGTGGTATTATGACATCAAGCGTTATCTGGAAACCCAAGAATATCCCGAGGGAGCGTCTAAAAAGGACCGAAAGACTCTGAGGAGGTTGGCCATGGTGTTCTATTTGAATGAAGATGGGGTTTTGTACAAGAGGAATTTTGATTGGGTTTTGCTTAGATGTGTCGATGACAACGAAGCAAGCCAATTGATGAAAGAGGTGCACGAGGGGTCGTTTGGTACCCATGCCAGTGGGAATGCGATGGTGAAAAAGTTGTTAAGAGCTGGTTATTACTGGATGACAATGGAGGCTCAGTGTTTCAGCTTCGTGCGGAAATGTCATAAATGCCAAATTTATGCTGATAAGGTGCATGTGCCTCCAAACCCGTTGAGTTTGATGTCATCTCCATGGCCATTTGCTATGTGGGGCATTGATATGATTGGAAAGATCGAGCCTACGGCTTCGAATGGGCACCGGTTCATATTAGTGGCTATCGATTACTTCACCAAGTGGGTGGAAGCGGCGTCCTATGCAAATGTAACGAAACAGGTTGTTGCCAGGTTCCTGAAAAGAGACATCATTTGCAGATATGGGGTTCCCGAAAGAATCATTACTGATAATGGTTCTAATCTCAACAACAAGATGATGGCAGAATTGTGTCGGGAGTTCAAGATCGAGCATCACAATTCTTCTCCTTATCGTCCGAAGATGAATGGGGCGGTTGAGGCGGCTAATAAGAATATTAAGAAGATTGTGTAGAAAATGGTCGTGACCTATAAGGATTGGCACGAGATGTTACTGTTTGCATTACACGGGTATCGAACCTCGGTGCATACATCTACTGGGGCAACGCCTTTCTCGCTTGTGTATGGGATGGAAGTCGTGCTACCGGTTGAGGTCTAGATTCCGTCATTGAGGGTTCTTATGGATGTGAAATTGGAAGAGGCTGAATGGGTAAGGACTCGGTATGAAGAGTTGAGCTTGATTGAGGAAAAGAGGTTGGCGACCATTTGTCATGGGCAATTGTACCAGCAGCGAATGAAGCGTGCTTTTGACCGAAAGGTGCGACCTCGTGTGTATCATATGGGAGATATGGTGTTGAAGAGGATCCTTCCTCCTCAGAACGATCATCGGGGCAAGTGGACACCCAATTATGAGGGTCCATTCGTGGTCAAGAAGGTTTTCTCTGGCGGAGCCTTGTTGTTGACGACCATGGATGGTTAGGATTTTCCATCCCCTGTGAATGCGGACGGAGTTAAAAAATACTTCGTATAAGAGACCCGCTGGCCGAAAAGAATAAAATAGTCCAGGAAAAAATGGGCATCCCGACGAACCAAAAAAATGAAAAAGGTTCGGGCAAATATTAGGGATAAAAAGAAAAACTGTAGACCCGGCAAGTCGAAAACCCCACAAGGGCGACTTGGGCAAAAAAGGGTATCCCGGTGGACTGAAAACCCGAAAGGGCGGTCCAGGCAAAAAAGGGAATGAAAGGAACAATTGCGTCTAGCATGATCGCTTATACTGTGGATATGACACATAGATAATCCCCGGCAGAGATCGGTCGGAAGCGTCTTGTTCAGAAGGCAGAAAGCACGGAGAGTCTTGAGGACATATGGGTTGTAACCGGGTTGGAACTCGATGAGATAACGGGTTCATATTGCCATTAGGATAGATTTTCCTTTTGCGCGCAATTACCTCTTTTTAGGGATTGCTTCCTGTGTATTGCTCAGTTACGAGCCACCTTTTTCAATCAATAAAATGCATATTCAGTCAAATAATTTTGTTTTTGTTTTCATTACCGCTTTGATTGAAAAAACATCCATTTATTTTGATAAAGAATTTTTGCATTTTTGAGACATAGGGGTCCCTTCCGATGCATGTTTATAGGATTGAAAACTTGAAATCTTATTCGGAAGGTTGAGTGACCTGGATGTTGAAATTTTGGCACGCCTGGGGCACGTTTTATCTAACGATCTCTATTGCAGGTGCTGTTAAAAATTTTCACTCACTTGCAGGTTGTGACGTGAAGCGTTTTGACAAAGAGAATCCTTCGAGTCCAATCAGGGACAAGGAGTTGAAGAATGGTGTAGAGACGGCGAGAGAATTGCGACAATCCTGGAGGGTTAATCAAGAAGACTCTTCAAAGTCTAAAGAAATGGAAAATTGACACTGTGGTTAGAGGGTGAATGCCAGGGTTCTACGAGTCGACAGGTGTTCCGTGTCAAATATTCCGTATCTCCCCAGCGGGTTCGAGGTCGGTGTTTCCTTGGCAGCTAGGCCTGAAGTTTGTTGTTTCCCCTAGCAGGGTTGAGATTGTTATTTCCCCAGCAAGTCTGAAGGTTGCTGTTCCCCCGGCAGGGGTGTGAGTTGGTGGTTTTTCCCCAGTAAAGTCCCCAAGAGGATCGAGTTCAGTGGAGGTCATTCCCAGTGAGGATTGTCCTTTCCCCAGCAGCAGTGTTATCCCAAGCAGGGTTGGAGATTGGGGAGATATCGAGTTCCTCAGCAGAGTGGCTCGTGCTGTCCCCTGAGGGGGATACTTTTTATGCATTCATCATTTAGAGAATCATATTGCATTGCATCCTCCCAAATTGCGTAGCATTTCCATGGTTATGGAGCATTACGCCATTGAAAAATTCAAACATACGCATATAAAGCATAAACTAGTCTCGAGCCATGGTTACCGTTTGAGAATTGGTTTAGCTGGTTGGTGGAGATGTTACTCTGAGGAGTTCGGCGTCGTGATTGTGAATCAACAGTATTCCCCAGTAGTGCGATATTGGGAGAACAATTTCCGTCGTGCGGAGATGGAAATGAGGGTTGAAGAACGTTGCGCGGTCAGCGCGGAGATCGGGGTCCATCAGGAGAAAAGGAGACGCAAAGTGTCTTCTGGAGAGCGGGGTTCAAATGGAGAACGGGGTTCGTTGTTTGACAGTAAAAATCAAAGAAGATTTATGGGTCCAAGAAAAGCAAAAATAATAACAAGGGGAAAATCCCCAGCGGATGTGGCATTCAGGCCAATTTTTCCGATGTTCAGATCGAAGAAGTTTCCGACGTTCAGGTCGAAGTACTTGTGGCATTCAGGCCAATTTTCCCGATGTTCAGATCGAAGAAGTTTCCGACATTCAGGTCGACGCAACTTGTGGCATTCAGGCCATTTTTTTCGGTATTCAGACCGAAGTGGCATGCAGGCCAGTTTTTCCGGTATTCAGACCGAAGTGGCATTCAGGCCAATCTCTCGGTGTTCAGACCGATATTAATCATCACATATCTTCGGATGCTTAGATCGAAGTCATTTCCAGTATTCAGACTGATGAGCGGCATTCAGGCCATGGTTATTCCTGTGTTACCATTTATTTTGGTATCCAGGTTAACATTCTTTTCGGTATTCAGACCGACTCTCTCTGTACCAGACGGATTCTTCTTCTGAGTACCTCTGTGCCGATTCTGACAGGCATTGTTACTTAATTCCTAGCGGAGCGCAAATTGTTCGTTTGTTCTTGGTATTCAACCACTCTTCACCCTGATCATCTGAAAAGCCGAGGTTGTTCATATCGAGAGGTTCACAGTGGATTGAATAGGGGCAGCTGTAACACCTCAAAATTTGTCCTCCTCTTCTTGAGACTAGTTTGACACATTGCATTTCATGCTTAGAGCATTAGGCATTGCATTTTTCATATCATATGAAAATAAGAAAGTCATCCTCCAGAGTCTTTTCAAAGATGGAGAAGTTACATGATTCAAGCTTGAGGGTTTCTATGAATTGATGATCAACCATCTGAGGGTTTGCACTTCAATTAGGGTTTCTTGGTTCTTCAAAGGTCTTGAGCATTATCTTGTTTGCAAGGATATATTACCATCATCATGGTTCTATCATCATCAAGGGTTTCATTATTTATCCTCAAGTTCCTCTGAATTAGGGTTGTGACCTCTTGTCAACCCTAATCAATGCATCTCTTCCAACTAGGGTTGCTCAAGGATATGAGGTATTTTATTAGGATGAAGATAACATGAGTGTCATAAAGGGCTTACATGAGCTAGGGGTCCATTTTGGAGCCATTTCATCAAGTGGTAGAGGTTCAAGCTGATCAGGGCATTTCAAGGTCATTTGAGGACCAAAAAGTCAATTGTGCAGTCAACTGAGGGTTGTGAGGTGGGGAAATGAGTTGAGACACCTCAATCATGTTCAAAAGAGGTCCATTTGTCATTCTAAGCATCTATCTTGAAGATTTTGAAGTCATGGCAAAAGTTACTAAAAATGGAAAGTGACCTGTAATTTCAAGTTTCCAAAAATGGCAAGTTTCTGGTTCACATTCAACTTGATTTTCCAACATCAAATAAGATTCAAATGGATTTTTGGTGAACATGAAAGTTGTAGATCTTTGTCTCCCCTTTCCAAAAAGTCCTAGATCATGTCCATATGATGATTGGTTGAGATGTTATGGCCAAATGATCACAAAGCATGCATGGAAGTTCAAAGTGACATAACTTTTGATACAAAACTCCAAATTGGTCCATTCTTTTTGCAAAATACTCCTCATGACCAATACTTCTCAAAACATGCCTTTCTATGCATGGAAAAAGTGTGTATGATCATCATTTCTCACATGTGCATTTTGGAGGGAAATTCCATATTTCAAATTTGGCTTAAGCTACAAGCAAAACAACCATTCCATGTTGATTATTGGTTGATTTTAAATGAATTCAAGATTTTGCATGGGAAACTCACGTGGAACATGGCCATAATGGTTCACTTATCATTTTTTACAAATGGATTAAAAACTCACTAATCATGATTAACCAAAGTCTAATTGGGATTACAGCATCATTAGTGAACCATATAAAAGCCAAACCCTAACTGTATTTGCACATAACAGAATTTCAGATCTAGAATTTTCCATTTCCCTCCAATTTTTCTCTCACTTCAATTTTCATTTTTCTTCACACAAACACCAAATCTCTTTGCATATTCATGATCCTTGTGTAATTCTGAGCAAGATTCATCCCTTGGTTTAGACAATTATGCAAGATTTCGTGCAGATTCAAGAGCTTGAACATGTTGATGGAAGTTGAAAATTAAGCTAGATCCAAGTGGTTTCAAGTGATTCTTTGTGCATAAAGCTTCAAAGCAAGAGCATAGGATTGGATCTGGAGCTTTTGAGGCCTTGAACACGCGTGAATAGTGCACTGCAATTCCAAGTAGGTTGAAATCGACTCTCTCCTTTTGTTATTTTCTTGCCATAATTGTTTAGATCTCACTTAGCTGAGCTTGCTGACATGTTTAGTTTTGAAAATGGATGAATATTGCGCATGCTATGTTGAATTAAAGTTTTGATGTGAAAAATGTTTTTGCTCGATCCGTGCGATACATGATGAATTAGGTGAAATGAATATGATATTTGGACTCTAGGTTGCAAGAGCTTTTGAACGGTGTACATTTTGTTGAAATCTGGAAAAAAAATTGTGAGCTCCGCCGCCTGGTTGGCCGGAGAAGATGACCGGAGCTTAGCTCCGGCGTCTCTGCAACTGTCCTAGGGTTTTGGCTTATGTGTTATCCATGTAGGCACTTGCATGGCTGTTTGATAGGTTCTCCTTGCTTTGACCGTGCCATGTGTTGCTTGACTGGTGATGTGTGCTGATGATTAGGATTAATGAAACGCGGCGTTTCATTTAGCTTATGTGTATGCTGATTGTGATGTCTCCGTGTGTGATTGATTGGCCTGTGTTTGTTTGACCATGCTTGCGTGTGTTTTGTAACACCCTTCTAAAATACCCCAAATATTTAATTAAAATAGCAATATATCAATCAGAGTAATTATGCAATTAAGGGTGTCACACAATCATTTCACACCATTCACCATAATAACTGTCATGCTCTTTTATTAATTCAAAACATAAAGCATTTGCACAATACGCAGCGGATAGAAATCAAATCAATCATTGCAAGACATGTAACACATTACATGTAAAATTATTCAACAAGGTAAAACATCCCGTCCCGATGTTACATCTATCAGAGCATGACCCACTAAGGAGACTACACTAGACTCCAAGCACTAGCTTCTACTCAATCACTGCTCGTTACCTGAAAAATAGTTGTAAGGGTGAGTTCCTCAATCGATATAAAAAGCATTATAGAATATCATGAAATGCTAAGTAAATAACACGGTAATCACCCTAATCATATCACACATTCAGTAACGGCACATCAACTCAATTATCATACTCAATACCAACACAATTCATACTCAATACTCAATGCCAACACAAACACACGTATAATATTGGAATACATTCATTCATATTATACGCCATACATACATTATGCAATGAGACTCCATGCATGCGGTACCGACTATTCGTGAACATATAGTTCACCTCACCGATCAAATCCAGATACGGCTACCAAGCCCACTAGTCCCACTCATTTGAGACCTAGTGACTCACTCACTAATTCCTCACCATGGGAATTAGCTACCACCCCAAGGGCTATGCTATGCACGCTAATTCACCTAGCATGCAAACATCAACAACAGTCCATAATGACTAACTCACTAATTCCTCACCATGGGAATTAGCTACCACCATAAAGGCCACAATATGCATGCTAATTCACCTAGCAATGCAACATCATCAACAACAATCCACAATGGACATATGCTCACACTCTAAGCCATAAAACAGTCCATTCACCAACACATGCATAATATATACATTCACAACATTATGCATACTTTCACACATCATCAGCATATTTATCACATAATCACATCATGTCATGCCAATTAATCAATCACAGTATTAGCACACTCTACTAATACCTATACTACTCAAAACAACGGGAAATGATCCCTACTATATCACATACCGATATAGGCCAACCATCAAATATGTACACAACATTTAAATACCAATTTTCCCACTTTTCAACAGTGTTAACCGGTTAACGCCCTGGGTTAACCGGTTAACGCAGACCAAAACACGCTTCCTGGCAAAACTTGACAGTTTTAACCGGTTAACGCCCTGGGTTAACCGGTTAACGCAGACAGAACAACAATATTTTCACAACTCACAACAGTGTTAACCGGTTAACGCCCTGGGTTAACCGGTTAACGCAAGCAAAACAGCAATACTTCACAATTCCTAACAGTGTTAACCGGTTAACACCCTGGGTTAACCGGTTAACGCAAGACAGAAAGCTGTTCCTGCGCTAACACGAAGCAGAATGCAGAATTCTCCGCATTTTCCGCCGTTGGAGGACTTCCGGACCTCCGATTCCGATTCCGTAAAAAGCTATACGTTCGGAAAATCACTACCCATCCAATTACAGATTCAATTACGGCTTTAACATAGTTTATTCATCACAATTTTTCAGCATTCAACATCCCAATTAGGGTCAAATCAACGGCTTATCACTACCCATTACATGTTAACCCATAATACCCATTAAACGACGATAAACCCCCCTTACCTGAGTTAATCCGGCAATCCTTTATCCTCAAGCTCTTCTCTTCTCCAACCTTCTTCCTCTTGCTCTGCCTCTTTGCCCTTTTCCTCTTTTTGAGCCGCTTCTCTGTTTTCACGTGAAAACTCTTTTTACCAAAATGGAACTCTTTTTCCTTATTTCCAACTTATATATTTTCCAATAATTATTATTCCACTAATAATAATAATAATAATAATCCAAAAATTCCAATTATTTAATTAAATTAATAAATATAATATTAACTTAAATTAAATAATTATCTTATTTTTATCGGGGTTTTACAACTCTCCCCCACTAAAAGAGTTTTCGTCCTCGAAAACATACCTCAAGCGAATAACTCCGGATAAGACTCCTTCATCTGACTCTCAAGTTCCCAAGTCACATTGCCACCTGCTGGTCCTCCCCAAGCTACCTTTACCAAAGCAATCTCTTTACCCCGCAACTGCTTCAACTCTCGATCTTCGATCCTCATAGGTGATGTTTCAACAGTCAGGTTATCTCTCACCTGTACATCATCTACTTGGACCACATGCGACGGATCATGAATGTATCTCCTCAACTGAGACACATGAAAAACCTCATGCAAATTCGCAAGTGACGGCGGTAAAGCGATACGATAGGCTACTTCCCCTATCCTCTCCAAAATCTGATAAGGACCAATAAATCGAGGTGTCAACTTCTTCGACTTCAAAGCTCGACCAACCCCAGTTATCGGAGTAACACGAAGAAACACATGATCTCCCTCTTGAAACTCAAGTGACTTCCTCCTCTTGTCGTAATAACTCTTCTGACGACTCTGAGCAATCCTCATCTTCTCCTGAATCATCTTAATCTTTTCCGTAATTTGTTGAACAATCTCCGGTCCAACCACAGCACTCTCACCGGACTCATACCAACATAAAGGCGTCTGACATCTCCTACCATACAAAGCTTCAAACGGTGCCATACCAATGCTCGAATGAAAACTATTGTTGTAGGTAAACTCAATCAAAGGCAAATAACAATCCCAAGCACCTCCCTTTTCCAAAACACAAGCTCTCAAAAGATCCTCCAGTGACTGAATCGTCCTCTCAGTCTGACCATCAGTCCGCGGATGATATGCAGAACTCAATCTCAGCTTAGTTCCCAAAGCCCTCTGCAAACCTTCCCAGAACTTCGATGTAAATCTAGGATCTCTGTCCGAAACAATACTCGACGGAATACCATGCAAACTTACAATCTTCTCAATATACAACTCAGCTAATCTCTCTAACGTATAATCCATTCTGATCGGAATGAAATGAGCCGATTTTGTCAATCTATCAACAATCACCCAAATGGCTTCAAAATTCTTAATTGTTCTCGGTAAACCAGAAACAAAATCCATACTGATACTATCCCACTTCCACTCTGGAATAGCCAACGGTTGCATTAGCCCAGACGGCTTCTGATGCTCAATCTTTGACTTCTGACAAGTCAAACAAGAATAAACAAAACTCGTAATTTCTCTTTTCATTCCCGGCCACCAAATTAACTTTTTCAAATCATGATACATCTTCGTAGCCCCAGGATGAATACTCAGGCCACTACGATGTCCTTCCTCAAGAATACTCTTCTTAAGTTCGGTAACATCCGGAATACACACCCGATTACCAAATTTCAAAACACCATTCTCATCCACTCTGAATTCACCACCTTGACCTTGATTCACTAGAGTCAACTTGTCCACCAAAAGCACATCGGATTTCTGACCCTCTCTAATCTCATCCAGAATACCACTTGTTAACTTCAACATTCCCAATTTAACACTATTGTGAGTACTCTCACACACCAAACTCAAGTCTCTAAACTGCTCAATTAAATCCAATTCCTTAACCATTAACATAGACATATGCAATGATTTCCGACTCAATGCATCAGCCACTACATTTGCTTTACCCGGATGGTAATTCAACCCAAAGTCATAATCCTTCAGAAACTCTAACCATCTCCTCTGTCTCATATTCAGCTCTTTCTGATCAAACAAATACTTTAAACTTTTATGGTCACTGAAAACCTCAAATCTTGACCCGTACAAGTAATGCCTCCATAACTTCAGAACAAATACCACGGCTGCCAACTCTAAATCGTGTGTCGGATAGTTCCTCTCATGAACCCTCAGTTGTCTCGAGGCATAAGTTATAACCTGCTTATTCTGCATCAACACACCACCCAAACCCAACAATGAATCATCACAGTAAACCTCAAATGATTCCGATGGACTCGGTAATATCAGAATAGGAGCAGTAGTCAACCTTCTCTTTAACTCTTGGAAACCTTCTTCACATTTTGAGTCCCAAACAAACGCTTGCCCCTTTCTAGTCAACATCGTTAACGGTAACGCCAACTTAGAAAATCCCTCAATGAATTTCCTATAATAACCTGCAAGTCCAAGAAAACTCCTTATCTCAGAAACTGACTTCGGAGCTTCCCACTTAGATACAACTTCAATCTTAGAAGGATCAACAGCAACACCATCTCTTGAAATCACATGACCAAGAAAACTAACCTCTTCTAACCAAAATTCACACTTGGACAGTTTAGCAAATAACTTCTTTTCTCGTAGAACTCCTAAAACCACCCTCAAATGCTCAGCATGCTCTTCTTCAGATTTCGAATACACCAAAATATCATCAATAAACACCACAACAAACTGATCTAGGTACGGATGGAAAATCCTATTCATATACTCCATAAATACTCCAGGCGCATTAGTCACACCAAAAGGCATTACAGAATACTCATAATGTCCATACCTTGTTCTGAAAGCAGTCTTCTGAATATCCTCAGTTTTCACACGTATCTGATGATATCCCGACCTCAAATCTATTTTGCTGAACACACTCGCACCAACTAACTGATCCATCAAATTATCAATCATCGGCAAAGGATACTGATTCTTGATCGTCACTTTATTCAGTTGCCTGTAGTCCACACACAACCTCATAGTACCTTCTTTCTTCTTAACCAATAACACTGGTGCACCCCACGGTGACACACTCGGACGAATAAATTTCTTATCCAACAGGTCTTCCAACTGACTCTTCAATTCAGTTAGCTCAACAGCAGACATACGGTACGGAGCCATCGATATCGGCCTAGTACCAGGTACCAAATCAATTGAGAACTCAACTTCACGCTCTGGCGGTAATTCATTCACTTCTTCCGGAAACACATCAGGAAAATCACACACCACAGCTAGATCGCAATTCACCAGTTTATCTTTAGCCTCCAAAGTCGCTAACAGCATAAACAACTCTGCCCCATCTGCTACTGCTTCATTCACCTGCCTCGCAGATAGAAACAAACTCTTCCCTTCCTCAATCTCAGGAAAGATCACAGTCTTATCAAAACAATTGATATAGACTCGGTTAAACACCAACCAGTTCATACCCAGAATAACGTCAACCTGCACTAGTGGAAGACACACTAGGTCCATCCCAAAGTCTCTACCAAAAATACTCAAAGGACAATTTAAACAAACTGAAGTAGTAGTCACTGAACCCTTCGCAGGAGTATCAATCACCATACTTCCATGCATCTCAGATATTTCTAACTTAAGTTTCACAGCACAATCCAAAGATATAAAGGAATGAGTAGCACCGGTGTCAATAATAGCTACAAGAGGAAAGCCATTAATATAACACGTACCTCGGATCAAACGATCATCTGCAGAAGTCTCAGAACCCGATAAAGCAAAGACCTTGCCTCCCGACTGGTTCTCTCTCTTCGGCTTAGGACACTGTGGACTGATATGACCCACCTCTCCACAGTTGAAACAAGTCACAGTCTTCAACCGGCACTCTGCAGCCAAGTGACCACCTTTGCCACACTTAAAACACTTCTTCTCAGCACTGGTACACTCATGGACACGATGTCCAGCCTGACCACATCTGTAACACTTAGCAGGGGCACTAGAGTCTCCCCCACTAGGCCTCTTCATCCCACTCTGTCTCTGGAAACCTTTGCCAGCTGCATACGGGTTCCCACGATCATTCTGATTCTTGCCTTTCCTATCAACCCTCTGCTGATAGCTCTCCGCTCTGGCCTTGGTATCCTGTTCAAAAATTCTGCAACAGTCAACCAAATCAGAAAACACTCTAATCCGCTGATACCCAATAGCCTGCTTGATCTCGGGGCGTAACCCGTTCTCAAACTTCACACATTTCGAGAATTCCCCAGTAGCCTCATCATAGGGAGTGTAATACTTCGACAGCTCCGTGAACTTAGCAGCATACTCAGTAACAGACCGGTTGCCCTGCTTCAATTCCAAGAACTCTATCTCTTTCTTTCCTCTGACATCCTCTGGAAAGTACTTCCTCAGGAATCTCTCTCTGAACACAGCCCAAGTGATCTCAGCATTCCCAGCAGCTTCCAACTCAGTGTGGGTAGCAACCCACCAATCATCTGCTTCTTCTGACAGCATATGCGTACCGAACCTGACCTTCTGGTTATCGGCACACTCAGTCACTCGGAAGATTCTCTCGATCTCCTTTAACCACTTCTGAGCGCCATCTGGATCGTATGCTCCCTTGAACATTGGAGGATTATTCTTCTGGAACTCACTCAGTTGACGAGCAGCTCCCATTCTCACAACATTCGGATTCCCTCCAAGTACTCCAGCCAGCATACCCAGAGCCTCAGCAATCGCAGCATCATCTCTACCTCTTCCAGCCATCTCTATTCTGAAAACTCAACAAGCTAAAACAATAAGTACTGATAGGGTTACACAACACCTATCCCGTACAGGGGAAACAGAATAATTACGACTCGACTCGACCGACTATGCTCTGATACCACTAATGTAACACCCTTCTAAAATACCCCAAATATTTAATTAAAATAGCAATATATCAATCAGAGTAATTATGCAATTAAGGGTGTCACACAATCATTTCACACCATTCACCATAATAACTGTCATGCTCTTTTATTAATTCAAAACATAAAGCATTTGCACAATACGCAGCGGATAGAAATCAAATCAATCATTGCAAGACATGTAACACATTACATGTAAAATTATTCAACAAGGTAAAACATCCCGTCCCGATGTTACATCTATCAGAGCATGACCCACTAAGGAGACTACACTAGACTCCAAGCACTAGCTTCTACTCAATCACTGCTCGTTACCTGAAAAATAGTTGTAAGGGTGAGTTCCTCAATCGATATAAAAAGCATTATAGAATATCATGAAATGCTAAGTAAATAACACGGTAATCACCCTAATCATATCACACATTCAGTAACGGCACATCAACTCAATTATCATACTCAATACCAACACAATTCATACTCAATACTCAATGCCAACACAAACACACGTATAATATTGGAATACATCCATTCATATTATACGCCATACATACATTATGCAATGAGACTCCATGCATGCGGTACCGACTATTCGTGAACATATAGTTCACCTCACCGATCAAATCCAGATACGGCTACCAAGCCCACTAGTCCCACTCATTTGAGACCTAGTGACTCACTCACTAATTCCTCACCATGGGAATTAGCTACCACCCCAAGGGCTATGCTATGCACGCTAATTCACCTAGCATGCAAACATCAACAACAGTCCATAATGACTAACTCACTAATTCCTCACCATGGGAATTAGCTACCACCATAAAGGCCACAATATGCATGCTAATTCACCTAGCAATGCAACATCATCAACAACAATCCACAATGGACATATGCTCACACTCTAAGCCATAAAACAGTCCATTCACCAACACATGCATAATATATACATTCACAACATTATGCATACTTTCACACATCATCAGCATATTTATCACATAATCACATCATGTCATGCCAATTAATCAATCACAGTATTAGCATACTCTACTAATACCTATACTACTCAAAACAACGGGAAATGATCCCTACTATATCACATACCGATATAGGCCAACCATCAAATATGTACACAACATTTAAATACCAATTTTCCCACTTTTCAACAGTGTTAACCGGTTAACGCCCTGGGTTAACCGGTTAACGCAGACCAAAACACGCTTCCTGGAAAAACTTGACAGTGTTAACCGGTTAACGCCCTGGGTTAACCGGTTAACGCAGACAGAACAGCAATATTTTCACAACTCACAACAGTGTTAACCGGTTAACGCCCTGGGTTAACCGGTTAACGCAAGCAAAACAGCAATACTTCACAATTCCTAACAGTGTTAACCGGTTAACACCCTGGGTTAACCGGTTAACGCAAGACAGAAAGTTGTTCTTGCGCTAACACGAAGCAGAATGCAGAATTCTCCGCATTTTCCACCGTTGGAGGACTTCCGGACCTCCGATTCCGATTCCGTAAAAAGCTATACGTTCGGAAAATCACTACCCATCCAATTACAGATTCAATTACGGCTTTAACATAGTTTATTCATCACAATTTTTCAGCATTCAACATCCCAATTAGGGTCAAATCAACGGCTTATCACTACCCATTACATGTTAACCCATAATACCCATTAAACGACGATAAACCCCCCTTACCTGAGTTAATCCGGCAATCCTTTAGCCTCAAGCTCTTCTCTTCTCCAACCTTCTTCCTCTTGCTCTGCCTCTTTGCCCTTTTCCTCTTTTTGAGCCGCTTCTCTGTTTTCACGTGAAAACTCTTTTTACCAAAATGGAACTCTTTTTCCTTATTTCCAACTTATATATTTTCCAATAATTATTATTCCACTAATAATAATAATAATAATAATAATCCAAAAATTCCAATTATTTAATTAAATTAATAAATATAATATTAACTTAAATTAAATAATTATCTTATTTTTATCGGGGTGTTACATGTTTGACCTGCTTTGTGTGCATGCCATGTCATTAAGTAAAACGCAGCGTTTCACATGTTTGATCCTGAGCGCGCGTGTTCGATCCAGCGGTGATGCATTTGTTTCTGAATTAATTTGAATTCTCATTTTCCCTCCATATTTCTTTTTATTATTTCATATTATTTTTAGTCATCTTTGAAAAATCATTAAAAATAGTAAAATGCTCCAAATTGACTCCAATTTTTTTTCATAGCTTTGTTTTAATGTCTAGTTTTTTATAGCATTAATTTCATGAATTGTTTGTTTCTGGATTTTTATTTGGTAATTTTTTATTGAACCTTATGTTAAATTGACATGTTACATTCATTGCTTTGTGAAATGCTATGTGTTGATCCAATTGATCTGAATTTTTGCATGCTTGATCATCACATGTGATATGAATTTTTGAGCATTGGTTTGAATTTTTTCTCATATGCTATCACTGTTTTTGACACATGAAGATATAGTGTGACAATTTGTGTCACATTTTTTGCACTGCATTTGTGCATTTTTGTTCACCTATCATTTGAGCTCTTCTGGATTTGATTTTTTTCACATTGTTTGTTCATAACATGAGTAGCTTGCATAAAAAATCTCAAGGCCATTAGATGCATTTCTGTTTTGATTTGGATTTTCTAAGTTGGATGTCCATTCTGTGCTCATTTGTTGGTCTTTGCATTACATGGATCATTTGAGATACTTTCCTTGTGCATTGATGTTGGTCCTTTTGAGGACATTTTATGACATGTTTAAATGTGCTTTGTGCAAAAGATTGACTTCTGTTTTGATCATTTGATTTGGTTTTGGGCCTGGTCTTTGTACTAGTGTTTTGTACATGAACTAACCTTGACTTGTGTTTCAGGTTTGGACACTTAGCATTAATGGTTGAGTTGCTCACCTTTGAGATGCAAATTGGATTATGTTCTGACTTCTTTATGTTTTGTAGGGTTCTAAGTTGGTGAGTTGAGCTCATTGCTTCATTTGATTGATTGACCATTGTTCATTGAATTGTGTAACAGTTGGACTGTTTGTCTGTTGATTTTTTGTCTGAGATACTAACTGGTTAGCTTTTGTACAGGTACATTAGTTGCTTGCTTTTAGCTCTTGCTTGAGCTTTGGATTGTGGCTGATACACCACTTAGGTAGCTATTCTCTTACTTCATGTAGTCTGGAAGTCCTGTCACCTTTTTGGCAGGCATTTAGCTGGAAGTCCTCCTTAAGAGGCTCTGTTTGTGATTGTTTACAGTTTGTGCCAAAGACCTCCAAGTGAGGCATGTTACTTGATAAGTCCTCCTAAGTGAAGAGGCCATTGACAGATAGAAGGGATTAGCAATCAATCCCCTGTTATTCAGTGAGTCGTTCTTTATGCTCGCACTACGTGCTGATGCTCTAGAACATGTACCCAAGATCTTTGTCCAGTGTCTGTCAAGTGGAATAGGATCCCTCTTTCTGGATCCCCACGCTTTCGATGTCATGAGCTCACCCTGGCCAGGGTTAAGAGCATGAGGTCTCATCCTCATTTCCATTTTAATCAGCTTCACCCTAACTCTCAATGTTAGTGGTTAAGAGCTACAGATTACCCCTTACAGTTTGGCTTGTTTGTCGAGGTTGATATGACCCCTCTTGACTAAAGCCTACCCATTGTTTGGGCCTCTTGTGTGGATATATTGTGTGATGCTTGTTCACTTGTGTTGGTGTGTTTATTTGCTTTCCTCTGAACTGACCTGTTTCCTGTGTGAGTTAGGATTCTTGTTAGAGACCTCAAATTAGGGATGTTTGATGGCATGACAACTATTAGGCTCGAGTCTTAGTCTCCCTGTTAGTTTGTTGTTTCCCTAGTCTCTGGATAGGAGAGTGTTGTACCCCTGTTAAGGGGAACTACATCGCCCTGATTCTCATACCAGATGAGATACGTAGGCAGGAGGTTGTAAGAAATCTCTCCGGGCAACCTTTTCTTTTTCTTTTGTTGTTTTATGCGTGTTCACCCTTTGTTTGTCTTCTTCGGTGTGAGTACTCGTTTGTTCAGCGTGTGCGTGTGTGGTATGTTTATACCTTGAGGATTTCTTCTAGTATTCATATGGGGGATCATTTGTGGGATTTGTTATCCAGTTGGGGACCATTTGTGGGGTTCATCTATGATAATTGTTATCATTTGGGGTTCATCTTTGGGGTTCATTTGTGATGATTATTCACTTGGGGTTCTCGTTTGGGGTTCATCTTTGGTGTTTGCTGGTTATCATTTGTTTTTGTTTGGAGTCGGATATAAGTCCATGTATTGGCATTCTGTTTCCTTGTTTGGTTTTTGTTTGGAGTCGGATATAAGTCCATGTATTGGCATTCTGTTTCCTTGTTTGTGGTTTTTGTTTGGAGTCGGATATAAGTCCATGTATTGGCATTCTGTTTCCTTGTTTGTGGTTTTTGTTTGGAGTCGGATATAAGTCCATGTATTGGCATTCTGTTTCCTTTTGAGTGTTCCTTTTGACGTCTCAGCGTCTCTTTTTGGTGTTTTGTTTCGACGTGCGTTAGCCGAGCTACGAGTGCTCTGATTCTCCTCTGGATAGAGAAGATACGTAGGCATAGGATGCGATGTCCTAGCGAGCATGTTCCCTATTTCCCCGAACTTCGTTGACTCTGATGTTTTGTTCCTGACAAACTACGTAGGCATAGGATGCGACGTCCTGCCGAGTCCACTTCCTCCATCTTCTTTCACCTGTTTTATTATTCCAGTTTGTGCAATTTCTTTGAGCAGTTTAGTAGCAACCTTATTCTATTATTTTCCTATTCTTTTGAGCGTGGATCCCGTCGAGTACGGCGGACGTGAGGGGTGCTAATACCTTCCCCTTGCGTAACCGACTCCCGTACCTTGTAATCTCTGGTCGTAAGACCATTCCTTTCCCTTTCTTAGGTTAGTCCTCGCTTCCTTTCCGTCATAGGATGAATAGCGTCGGTGGCGGCTCTGTAAACTGAATTTTTTCCGCCGGTTGTTTTTCGCGTTGCGACACTATACAAAAGAAACTTTGACATGGTTTTGCTCAGATGCGTGGATAGACACCAAGCAGACATGTTAATGCAATAAGTTCATGAAAGATCCTTTGTTACTCATGCCCACATGAAATGGATAAAAGGATGTTAATGGCAGGTTACTATTGGCTGACAATGGAATCTGATTGCTGTAAATATGTGAAGAAGTGCCATAAATGTCAGATTTATGCTGATAAGATTCATGTGCCTCTGATGCTTCTCAATATTATTTCATCCCCATAGCCTTTCTCTATGTGGGGAATTGACATGATTGGTATGATTGAACCAAAGGCTTCGAACGAAAATCATTTCATTCTGGTGGCTATTGATTACTTCACCAAATGGGTCGAAGCAGCATCTTTTGCTAAAGTGACCAAGTAGGTTATGGTCAGATTTATCAAGAATCAGATTATTTTCCGATATGGTGTTCCAAGTAAGATCATCACTGATAATGGGTCGAACTTGAATAATAAGATGATGAAAGAGCTTTGTGAAGAATTCAAGATTGAACATCATAACTCTTCTCCTTACAGACTTAAGATGAATGGGGTTGTTGAAGCCGCAAATAAGAGTATTAAGAAGATTATCCAGAAAATGGTTGTGACATATAAGGATTGGCATGAGATGCTCCCTGTTGCTTTACATGGGTATCGTACATCCATCCATACTTCAACGGGGGCAACCCCTTTCTCTCTTGTGTATGGCATGGAAGTCGTGCTCCCTGTAGAGGTTGAGAACTCATCAATGTGATTCTTGATGGAAGCTAAATTGTCTGAGGCTGAATGGTGTCAAAGAAGATATGATAAGTTGAATTTAACTGAAGAGAAGAGGATGACTGCTTTGTGTCATGACCAATTATATCAAAAGAGAATGAAGAAAGCATTTGACAAGAAGGTTCGACCCTGCGTATTCATAGAAGGAAACCTTGTGCTAAAAAGGATATTTTCTTTCAACACTGATTCTAGGGGAAAGTGGACTCCTAATTATGAAGGCCCATATGTTGTGAAGATAGCCTTCTCTGGCGATGCAATGATTCTTACGACTATAGATGATGGGGAGCTCCTTTGTCCTATGAATGCTGATGCAGTCAAGAAATACTTCGCCTAGAAAAAAATAAAAGAACAATTTTCTAAGTTGAAAACACGAAAGGGAGGCTTAGGCAAAAAATGAGTGTCTCAGTGGATTGAAAACCCAAAGGGGCGGTCCAGGAAAAAATTAGAGATATAAAAAGAAAATAATCATCCCGGTAGATTGAACCCGAGAGGGAAATTTAGGCAAAAGTTATGGATTATGGCAAGTAACTGCATTAGGCCAGACTTGATCATTCGAAGCAACCGTGCCTGTCAAAGGTTCTCATTCAGTCATCCTTGACTGAAGTTCTGAGCATAACGGGATTCGAAGTTGTTAGGGAGAATAGTGGTGATTGTATTTCAATGTAAACCATTCCATGTATTTACCATTTTTTTCAACTTTGTAATGATCCATGGGGTCACGCCATTTGCAGATTACCATTCTATCAATAAAATCTGAGCCTTTTACCCATTTGTTTGTTGTTCTTATCTTGTTTAAGTTAATGAAATTTCATTTATTTTTTATAATAATTTTTGAAACAAAAGATATATAAACAATCATGTTTTGAAATTTATAAAAAATATTTTTTTCCTCGACTTGTGATTATAAAAGAGGATGTCAACAGTGATCTCAAGGATGGTAAGATCTTGAAGAGCGGAACTCAGTGTTCTCCTGATACAATATTTTCCTTGTAAATGTATGAAAGATCATCAGTTTCCCCAACATAAGATTGCAGTAATGCTAGAAAATCCCCAGTGAGGCCACCTACAGGTCTTCAGAGTTTGTTCGGATGTTTCTTATCCCCGAAAAACCTTTCCCTCCCTCAAAATGGAGTTCATGCTTTTTGAAGATTAACTTTGGGTTTCCAAGCAGTATATTTTCCCTCTCTCTCCATAAGGATTTAAGCCTTATGTCAGGATTTAGCTCCTTTGATGGCTTATGGTAATTCCTTGCAGGGTTTTCTTCAGCTGAATCCTTAGGAAGATCTCCAGTAGCATCTCCATCTTGTTAAGATTAGTCAAGTTTCCGGTTGTACTGTGTTATAAATCTAACCCTTTGTGCCTGTTTTGTCAGCATATCCACCCACATATTTATACACATGTGCATAGCATCATGATGTTTATTTGTGCATCTTTCATTTCTTAGGTACTTCCCCACTCTCTGGTGTTTTTCTCCCTGTAAAGTGTATGTGTCCTCTCTCCACAGAGTGTCGACATTAAGTAGAAAACATTTATCCTTTCTATCCCCCTACAAAGTTTAATTCTCGTGGAAGGTTTTGTTTCAGTTTTCCTTTCCAGTTCGTTATCTGGATGGATTTAATTCCCAATTGAGTTCATTTCCTCATTGGATTGAGTCTTCTTTGATCGTCTCTCTCCAGTTTATTCCTGGGTTGAACTTTGGTCCCTTTGGTTTATTGCTTTTGTTAAGCTATCACTCGAATGATAGTAGGTAATATTCCTCTTACCTTTGGTAGGTCACCTTTGTTAAGCTATCATTTGGCTGGTAGTTGGTAATCTTTCCTTTGGTTTATTACCTTTTGTTAAGCTATCACTCGGCTAATAGTAGGTAATACTCCTCTTACCTTTAGTAGGTTACCTTTGTTAAGCTATCACTTGGCTGGTAGTTGATAATCTTCCTTTGGTTTATTACCTTTTGATTCAGCTATCACTCGGCTGATAGTTGGTAATATTCCTCTTACCTTTGGTAGGTTACCTTTGTTAAGCTATCACTTGGCTGGTAGTTGGTAATCTTTCCTTTGGTTTATCACCTTTTGTTAAGTTATCACTCGGCTGATAGTAGGTAATATTACCCTTATCTTTTGAGCTTATTACCTTTATTAAGCTATCACTTGGTTGATAGTAGGTAATATCTTCTCTTACCCTCAGTTTGGTTACCTTTGTTAAGCTACCACTTGGTTGGTAGTTGGTAATTTTTCCTGTCGGGCCTATTACCCTTATTAAGTTATCGCCTGAATGATATTTAGGTAATTTCTCCCCCAAGTGGAGCTGGACATCCCCTTTGATTGATATTTTCCCCAGCGGAGTCTTTCCTTGATAAGTCTTCCCCCGTTGGGCCTTTGGTTCGTTCATTTTCTAACTACGCATTGGTTCCTTTCTAATACAATAGATATTCCCCAATCTTTTCTTTTCCCTTACGGATATTTGATTGTCCCTAGCTGGACCCCCCTTTGGAATATGTTATTCTCCTACGGAGTTTCAGTCTCTTCTTTTCTCCAGCAGTTCTTTGTCTCTCGAGGCGATATTCCCCCACAGAGATCCTTGTCTGCATTCATATTATATCATAAGCATTTTTACAGTATCTTAGGACCAAAAATTAGGTTTTCTATATTTAAGTCTCCTCAATCTCATCAAGATAAAGATCTCAATCTTCATATCTCCGAATTGGAGAAACTTAAATAGGGGCGTCTGTCATACCCTAAATTTTAACCCTAAGATCCCACATACCATTTGCATCATTGCATACAAACAAGATCAACTCTTGGTCCCTCTCCCTCTCATCTTTGGGTTTGCCTTTTGCAGGGATCATCAAACACCTCATTGTTTGTGTTTTACCTCTTATGTTTACATGTTCATTACTTATCTAACCACTAACCAAAATAGCAAAAATATGTTTGTTTCTTTCAAGTTTATTGTGCAAGGTATGGTTTCCCAACAAGAACATCAAGCATGTTTCCTCGGCTAGGGTTTGTTTTGACTCCTCATCAAAATGTGCTCAACCATTGATTCTCAAGGGGATATCTCTCAAAGCATGATCTCTAAGGTTTTCAAGCATCTTTCGATCTTATTTGAATCAAGAGCATCTCAAGGTTTTGTGGCTAACTTCTCAAAGAAAGTCAAAGGTTCATGTGTTTATTTTCATGCCTTCTTCAACAAGTTACCTAAATACTTGAGCAATATAATCAAGGAAAATTCAAAGGAACATTATTTTAAGTTCATATGTGTAGCACCTCAAATTTGCACCCCCATTTGTACATTCATTTCATTTTTAGGTCATTAACATTGCATAGTGCATTGCCTTTCATCAGTCAAAACTGGTCAGGAGAATTCATATGTGCAAGGAGCCAAGCATTTCCACGAGAAAAAGGCCCTATGGTTATTCACAAGAGCTTATGTGAACCCAAGGTTCATTTTGAAACAACTTGGCCAAGTGTTAGACGCTCAAAGTCCACAGTGCAGTTTCAGGTCATCTGGGGCCCATAAAAGTCAACTACAAAGTCAACTGAGGGCTAGGAGGTGGAGAAATGGTTTGATACACTTCATTCATGTCTAAAAGAGGGTTATTCAATATGTCAAACATCTACCTTGAAGATTTTGAGGCCAGATCAAAAGTTTCCCAAAATGGAAAGTGACCTGTAATTTCAAGTTTCCAAAAATGGCAAGGTTTTGGTCCAACTTCAACTCAACTTTCCAACATCAAAGAAGCTTCAAATGAAATTTTGTCCAACATGAGAGTTGAAGATCTTTCTCTCCCATTTCCAAAAAGTCCAAGATCATGAGCATCTGATGAATGGTTGAGGAGATATGATCCAATCATTGCCAAGTGTGCATGGAACTTCAAATGGCCATATCTTTTGATTCATAACTCCAAATTGAGTGGCTCTTCTTGCATTTTGCTTCTCATGACATGTAGTTTCTAAAACATTCATCACATTGCATGAAATTTGAACATATGATCATTTGCTTATTCATGAAGATTTTGGAGGGAAAATCATAAATTTAAAATTGGTGCATCATGAGAACTTTTTGCCATTGCCAATGTGTTTGGAAGATGATTTTGAGTGACTTTGACCATGTACATGGTACTGTTCACGTGGGATTACTCCATGCACCATGCAATTTTCCAATTTTGTCAAAAAACCTTATTTTGCTAATCACCATTAACCAATTGCTAATTGCACTTTCATTATGATTAGTACATCATATAAATACCATAATCATAACAGAATTTGGGACTTTTCACCATTTTTGAGATCTAGAAATTTTTCCCTCCAATTTTTTCTCTTCATCATAATTCAAATTTTTCTCACATAACCTTGCCATATTATTGCATATTCTTGTTCTCTGGCTTTGATATAGTGCAGATCAAGCTTTGGATTGTTGAATTCGTGTGGAAATTGTGCATAGCAAGCTCAAGAACTCAAGAATGGAAGTTGTTTGGTGAGCTAGATCTACATGTTTCCAAGCTTCAAATTCTTCATCAATCATCATAACAAGTGTCCTGGAGTTGATTTGGATCATTGCAAGCCTTGATTCGTGCATTTCAAGAAGCTGCTCTTCAAGAGGTCATATTTTCGAGCTTCTTAATTCACTGTTTTGTATGCATAATCTTGTAGATCTCTCTTTGCTGATAAATCGGATGGAAATTTCATGTGAAATGGTGCATTATTGAGTGAGATATGTGTGATTGAAGTTTGGTGCATCAAACTTATTTTGATCGATTTGCACAATTGGTGATGATTTGGAGTGAATTAATGCTTGATTTGTAACCTACGTTGCATAAGGATTCGATTGATGCATTCATTTTATGATTCTGGAAAAAAATTGTGTGTTGCTACTGTTCATCATCGTCTTCGTGAGGAAGACGATGTAGCGACGACTTTGCGTCCATCTTGCGTCCGTCTGGTTTCAATCTGCATGGCGCTAGGGTTCTTGATGAAGAACATGCGCCAGAACGCGTTTGATCCGTTTTCCTCACTTCGATTCCATGCTATGGTGTTTTTGATATTATTTGTGCAACGCGCTTATTTTTGAATATGTTACATGCTTCGATTCCTGCTGGAAGCATATTTTCAAATAATTTCCTCACTTCCTATTTCCCTCCATAATTTCCATATATGCTTCATTTTCATTTCAAATTTTTTTGCCAACTTCCAAAATTCATAACAATTTGAAAAATGCTCCAAATAATCCCTGGTTTTTTGCTACTTGTTCATTGAGATGTCCTCTATTTTATGATGTTAAATTCTGAAGTTTTGCATGTCTGGATTTTGGATTGGGTTAGAATATGTGAACATGTGTACATTTGTGATATTGCTCCACTCTTTCCATTATGAAATGCTTGATATTGATCCAAATGCCATGAAATTTTGCATGATTGTTCCTAACATGTTAATGGATGTTTGAGGCTTGGTTTGGTATTTTTCTCATTTGCCATTTCTGTTTTATACACATGTTTGCATGGTGTGACAATTTGTGTCACACATTTGGTTGATCAACTTGTGCAATTTCATTTCCATATCAAATGGTCTCTGTTGATTCTGATTTTTTGTATGATGATTGGTTTGGATGTGTTGAATGCTCATGAAAATTTCCAGAATTATTTGAATCATTTCTGTTTTGATTTGGAATTTTCATTCTCAATGTCCAAATATGTGCTTTAAAATTGTCTTTGACTTCTCTTGCTTATTACATGGATTTTCTTGATGATTTTGTTTTGGCCCTTTTTAGGACATGTTAATATGTGTTTGAAGTTGCATTGTGTTGAATATTAGCTCTTGTTTTGAATTTTTTCTTCACCTTTGACCCTAGGCTTTGACCTAGTGGTTTGGACTTACCTGTGAGCTTTGAATTTCAGGACCAAGCACCTAATCCCCATGGTTGATGTTGCTTCATCATGTGAATGTTGATATTTGCTATTGATTGCTAACATTTGTTTGCTTTGTAGGTTGATGATAATTCACTTGAGTTTACCTTATGCCTTGCACCATTGTTGTCTGATTGGGATTATCTGTTTGTTGTTGACTGTTGTCTGTTTGTTTGGATACTGTACTGATTTGTTTAGTTGTTTACACAGGTACCTAAGTTGTTTTAAGTTCATTCGAACTTTGATTTGTTTGTGGTTGGCATACCACTTAGGTAAACTTCCTTAACTTCATGTAGTCTGGAAGACCTGTCATGTTACTTTGGCAGGCATCTGTCTGAAGCCTTACTTAAGAGGCAATGTTTGTGGTTGTTTATCTTTGTGCCTTGTACATTCAAAGACCTCCTAAGTGAAGAGGCATTGGCAGATAGAAGGGATGTGCAATCCATCCCCTGCTATTCAGTTGAGTCATTCATATTGCTCACACCATGTGTTGATGCACTTGAATAAACATCCCAAGATCTTGTATAGTCAGTCATGTGGAGTAGAGTTCCCCATTCTGGACTCCCACACTTTCATTGTTTCAAGCTCTCCCGGGCCAGGGATAAGAGCTATGAGGTCTTACCCTCATTTCCCATTTCATCTGCTTCACCCTAACTCTCAATGTTAGGGTTAAGAGCTAACAACACCCCTTTCCAGTTGGCTTGTTTGTCGAGGTTGATATGACCCCTTGACTAAAGCCCAGCCTTGTATGAGCCACTTGTTTGCATATAGTGTGTGTGCTTGCTCTCTTGTGCTTGTGTTTGATTATGTGCTGTTTAGGCTAGCTTGCTTCTTGTGCAAGTTAGGATTAGAGACCTCAAAATAGGGATCATATGCATGACAACTTCTAGGCTCGAGTCGTAGTCTCCCTAGTAGCTTGTTATCTCCCTAGTCTCTGGTTAGGATAGAAGTTCTTTCCCTGTTAAGGGGAACTACGTCGCCCTGATCCTCATACCAGATGAGGTACGCAGGCAGGAGATTGAGCTGATCTCTCTGGGCAACCTTTTTCTTTTTCAACCCTCTTGTGTGTGTGGAGTCTGACGTAAGTCCAGCGATCGGCAGTTGGTTTCCTGTTTGTGGTTGTGTGTTTGGAGTCTAATGTAAGTCCAGCGATTGGCATTCGGTTTCCTGTCCGTGTTTCTTTGTTTGGAGGTCCGACGTAAGTCCAGCGATTGGCAGTCGGTTTCCTGGGTGAGTTTTTTGGTCTGGAGTTTGACGTAAGCCCAGCGATTGGCAGTCAGTTTCCTGTTTGTGTTTTGTTTGGCGTGTGTTAGCCGAGCTACGAGTGCTCTGATTCTTTCTCTGATCAGAGAAGATACGTATGCATAGGATGCGATATCCTAGCGAGCACGTTTCCCCTTTTCCCGAACTACGTCGACTCTGATGTTTGTTTCTGACAAACTACGTAGGCCCAGGATGCGACATCTTGCCGAGTCACCTTCCTCCGTCTTCCTTCGCCTGTGTGCTTATCCCAGTGTGTGTGCATTCTTTGAGCAGTTTTTTATCAGCAACCTTATTCTATTCTTTTGAGCGTGGATCCCGTCGAGTACGACGGATGCGTAGGGGTGCTAATACCTTCCCTTCGCATAACCGACTCCCGATCCTATCAATCTCTGGTCGCGAGACCATTCCTTTCCAGGTTTACTTCAAGCGTTTCCTTTCCCTCCTTTGGGATAAATAACACACGGTGGCGGCTCTGTGTCTTTTCCCGCCGGTTTTTCGCGTAATGCGACAATATGATCATCCATGTACCTTGAAATTCAATAAAAGTCCAAGTGCACAAGCTTGTTCCAAGTGTTTTGACCAAAAAGTCAACATTTAAAGTCAAAGTTCAAAGGATCACAACTCCTTCAATTCTCAACATTTTTGAATGATTATTTTTGCATATGACTCTTATCAATATCCTCTACTAATTCTCTTTACATGATAAGAGCCAATTATGCTTGGAGGATCATCAAACATTTGGAAACATTATAGGTCATTTGTGGGCTTAGTGAAATTTGACCTATTTTCAAGTGACTTTTTCTCAACTTTCAAGGTTCATAACTTCTTCAATTTTCAACCATTAAGGCTGATTATTTTTGCAAAATATCATTTGTGAATTTTTCTTCAAGGATCAAAGTCAAATCATGCTTGGAAGGCCATGGAATCCATCGAGACATTACAAGTCATTTTCAGGCATTTGGGACTTAGAATTTTCTAAGTTACATGACCAGTTTTTCGTGCCAACTTCAACATGACATAACTTTGTGCTCAAGCATCCAAATGCAACCTTTCTTGGCACATTGTAATCTTTGTTATGATGTCAACACATTGCAAAAAGAATGGGATCAAAAAGCCTCCTGAGTAGGATGCCCCATTGGGTTGAACACGATGACTTGGAACAGAAGAAATCACCATGGTCTGAATTTGAACTTCACTAATTCTCAATTACAAGCCAAATTAGCATGCGTTTTGGACCTAAACATGTTTATCCAAGTCTCCAGAAGTTAATTGACCTTTGAAACACATCATTTGGCTGAGTTTTGATGGATTGCAAGTCACACTTTTCTTACTTCATGATTAAATTTATTATGCACGAGTTAAGCTTGATTCCACACGTATTTGGATAGAAACACATTTCCTATAAATAGAGGAAGCCATTGCATTCACTTCAGAGCTTTTTACGAGCCAAGAAATCCCTGCTTCAATTTGAAATTTTCCAGAAAAATTCAACTATCATGTTTTGAATTCCAACTCGTTTCAATCCAATTTCTTGATTCCATTAGCATCTTCGACCTCCTCTAAAGCTTTTGCAACAATCCTCAACCTTGAGACCTTCTGAAGTGACCAGACCAGATCGAGCGTCATCAAATTCTGATCACCATTTGGACAAGGTAGTTCTGAGCACCATTTGAACTCAAACAAGTTACCATAATGTAGTCATTCACTCTATGATGTTTTCCCCTAACTTATTTGGCATTGATTGATCATGTTCATCATTTAATTTAATTTTTCGTGGCTCACTTGCTTCTGAAATTCCCCATGCTCAATTTAGATAAATGAATTTGGAGCATGAGGTTGAATTCGTGATGAGGAGGCGATCACATTGGTGGTGGTCTCATGTTCTAATTTACCAAACGATGAAGTTTCGGTGGGGAATCATCGGGGAAAATGACCGAAATGTTTCAGGTCATCTGAGTTTGGCTAGACACATCAGACAAATGAAATATTCTGATTGGTCCAATTTGAATTAGATCTTGTGTTTCATTTTTGTTAAATTCCATCGTGAGCCCCAACCTGAGGATTGTTGGATGTGCCACGTTAATTAATGAGGTCAGATCCAACACTCAATATTTTTTATGATTTTATTTCTTTTTCTATATTTATTTTTAATTTCATTTTCTTTTAAAATTCATAGAAATATCATATTACATCCAAAAAATCTCAAAATAATTTCTAAAATACTCTTGTATTTTCTTCATCTGATTTTATTTTTTCACATTCATTTTATTGATTTTCTATTTTTCATGGAATTTATCTTTTTTCCTTTGTTTTAATTGGTTTAAAAAAACTTTTCTGCATTTATAAATTCTAAAAAAATTATTACATGCTTCTTATTTTATTTTCAACCTTCCATAATTTTCTTGATCATTTATTTGGTGTTTTGAAAGACTTTATGGATTTTCCACTTTATTTCTATTTTAAAATTCATTTTAAATTTATTTTTGTTGCATTTTATTTCATTTTATATTTGTTTGACCTTTGTTGACTTTTGTTGGCCTTGAATCATGGTTGTTTTGATCATAGGTCTCATGAAACCCAATGGATCTTGGATGTTGATGGATGAAAACCCTAATCCACCAAAATGGATGATTTATTTTGATGATGACTTGATCAAACCTTTGATCCAATTTTGGGTGTGATCTCTCTTGTCCTCTTCTTCTTCATCTCTTTCTTTTCCTCTTGATCAATTGAATGGTTTATGTCCAACTTGTTCATTCTGTGTGGATTGGTGTTTGATGAACTTTCATCATTTCAAATCTACCTCCTAATTAATCATGGATCGTTTAAGGTACTTTGGATTGATGCATAAGTTTGTCCTAAGTACTATGAAGTATGGATTGAATTAATGGACCATCCTCCTAACCTTTGTGCTTGATCCATCCTCTTTTATTTTTGTGTAGAATGACTTTAGGATAGAGATTTACATATCATATCTTTAGTATGTACTAACACAAACATTATTATTGAACAGCCTCAGATGTCTCTGGCACCTTTTACTTTGGACCTCTTTGTAAATACTTGGTTTGGTTACTTTGATTTCATCTAATACATGACTATTCCTTTCTTATGTGGTTTGCTTGAGGCTTACTCTAGAGGAGGGAATTCTTGCTTTACTTATGTCATAAAGCTTTCTATCTCTTCGTTAGATCTTTACTTCCTAGACTTTACTTTATGTTCTAGGTAGTCTCTTCTTCTTCCCTCCTTACTTACTTTTCAAAATCTTTTCTCTTTTTTTCAAAACCTTATTGTTTTCAAACTTGAATCACTTTCTCAATAAACCTTGACTTTTGTCAAGTGATTTTAAAAAACCTTTTTCATAATAAATGCTAATCTATATTAAGCATATCCAAATTAATTTCAAAAGACTTAAAAAATGCATGAACTCATTCAAATCACTTTGTGCCCTTTGTTCATTTTTTTCTTTGAAAACTTTTTTCAAAGTTTAGACATGAGTCATTTACATAATTGAGATATAATTCTCCTATCCCCATAGTATTTATGATAACTTTTTTCCACCTAAGAGAGCCAGTGGCATACTTGTTGATATTTATCCAAGTTGGAGCCCTTCTCATGATGATGCAAAATTCTCATACTTGTGGGTGACTAATTGAGTATTCTTTTCAAAATAACAAAATGTATTTTCATTAAAAATGAATAAAAATAAACCTTTTTTTGTTATTTTTACCATGAACTACGAGGTATTGATCCTCCATTGCATGTTTTTGGTACGTAGGCATGAGACTCCAAAAGTCTTGGCAAACACAAAAATTGTAAAAAAACATTTCTTTCCTTATCTCCCCAATCATTTGTAAACAACATCACTTTTAAGACAAAATGCACAGATTTTCAAAGAGGTTCCTATAGAGTACTATAGATGTTTAGGATGCTAATATCTTTCCTTTGCATAATCAACCCCGGACCTCTATCTCTTTTTATTAGTTTTTGTTTTAAAACTTCTTTGGGTTTTGTTCGTACTTTTTCTCTTTTTCCTTTAGAAATAATAAAAGCGCGGTTACGGCTCTTGCTTTGCGAGTTAAGTTAATTAATAGCTTAAACTCAATTTTTTTACTACTATAGGTGGTTGATCATGATATCCTTCTGAATGGAGCTAAGGAGTCTAAGGTTTGTGTTTACATCTCTCAAATGACGTTGGTGATAAAATTGAAGGTATCTCAAGCCTCATCCAATAAAATATTCAAGTGAAGTACTTATATGGTTCGTATATTTAGCAAAGGGACTTGAAGCCTCAAAGTGTGAAAGAGAGAAAGTGTGAAAGCTCTCCTGATCGAATCCATTTGAGTGATCAGTGCATTGTAAACACATGATGGCGTTTTTGAAATTTGTATGGATAAATCACACACACACACACACACACACACACACACACACACACACACAAGCGCATGCATACACACCCATGCATGCAGATACGCACGCACGTGCACAGTGACACACACACAAAAATATTTTGAAACCTTTTTTTTAATTAAAAAAATAAAATAATTGGAGCTTACCCATTTGACTAGGAAATTATTGAATTGATTAGAAGATGTTTTATAACTATCTAATCGATTATATACTTGTCCCAATCGATTAGATAAGGGGAAATTGAGTAATATCTGATTGTGACACTGTCTTAATGAATGGTAAAAGCTCTCTATCAAAAACTTCCAATTTAGGCATAATTAATCGATTATTTCAAGTACCTATTTAATTATCTAAAATTATTAGATCATTTATTTGGCACATAGATTGTTTCCAAAATTACACCATTTCTTAGCCTATAAATAGAGAGGATATCTACCATTTCAAATCATCCAGAAAATGTGAAAAACCTAAATTTTCCTTTCTATCAATCTCTCTTTAAATCATTTCCACTTTTTCACACATTTAAGTCATAATGCTTTAAGAGTGTTCTTAAGCATAGTGGGGAATTTGTTCGGTGTAAGGGCTTTATTGTAAATTAACCAAAAGTAGTTTTCTGTTGAGTAAATCGTTCTTCCCTAGAAAGTAATTATTTTTGTTTCGATCTAAACCAGAATAAGATCTTTTGGGGATTAGTATTAGTCTATGTTTGATTGTGAGCTCTGCCATTGAAGAAAAGCTATCCTTTTAGGTTCGTGAAGAATATCCAAATAAAAATATTTGCAACAGTTCTTGACCTCTGCCTAGTTAAAATCTCTATCGATTCGAGATCATCCTGGGGTAAAGTCTCACTCGGTTTCTGAGTTCAACATTTGTAAAATCTCAATAGGTTTGAGATCATCCCGGTGAAAAACTCGGGTCGGTTTGTAGTAAGTCCGTGTAAAGCCTCGGTTCAGTTTAGAGGATAGCCGACTCAAAACTCCATCTTGGTTCGAGATCATCCTGTGCAAAATTTCAGTTGGATTTGAGACTAACCACTTGAAAGTATGTTCTTTATTTGGCGTGAAGACTAACCTTTTCCTGTCATAGTTCATTATTTGGTTGGAAGTTAGCCTAAAAATTTGTTTCCTTGTATAAGTGGGTTCATGGGATAAAACTTTTAAAATCTCTCAAGAATGATTTGATACTCTTAAGATCAATTCTTGAGGAGAGGGGTATGTCATTTCTTTAAGACCAAATTTCTATAAATCTCTGGTGATAACTCTTTTATTTTCCTCTTAATTTCTTTACATAGATGTTCCACTGCTTACTCAAAAGGTTTTTACAAAACATTTTTAAACTCTGGTTTAGAAAATAGTTTTATTTGTTTTAAACTATATTTTTTCAAACCTCCACAATTCACCCCCTCCCTTTTGTGTATGGAGGTACATGTTCAACAAGTCGCATCTGAGTCTAACTCTTATTTAAAGACTAATCGTCTCAAGAGAAAAATGACTTCCAACACTTTTTTAACAAAGGACTTTCCTAAACATACCTTCACCTTTTAATGGTGATATGTTTGAATTATGGAAAGCTAGATTTAAAATATTCATTGAAATACTTTATTTTAAATTGTGAAAAACTATAGTCAATAGTTCGTTTATCCCTACTCATCATGTTAATGGTGAAGTAGTAAATAAACCAGATTTTCTTTTCGCCGTAGAAGAAAAGAGAAAGTTTAAAATATCTTTTAAAACTAAAAATTTATTAGTCATGTCTTTAGTTGAAAATTAATTTTTCTATGAGCATATTTGTAATTCTTCCGAGAAAATATGAGATACTCTTGAAATGATATATGGAGTTTCTCCAAGTATAAAACAAGAAGAAATGAATACATGATGCGAAGAAGATGAATGTTTTTTTCATAAATGCTCTTCTACCCTTAGAAATTTTGGAAATAATTTTACAACCTTCGTCACTCATAAATATCTAAGAATTAAGGGTTGGTGTAACATCCCGAATTTAGATTAATATTTTTATTTAATTATTTGACTGTTTATATGAGTGTTACTTGAGTTATTTTAATTATTTTGGAGTATTTGAGTCATTTTGGTGTTTACGTAGGACTAATTACATTTTTGTAATTTAATCATTACTCGAAATATTGAGTTTGAGAGTGGGGGGAAATAAAATTGAAATATTTAATCATTTGGAATATTTATTTAATTAGAAATAGAATGTTATAGTAAAATATTATTTATTAGAATAATAGGAGTTTTTAGAAATAATTAGAAGTTTTAATTATTTAGAGATAATTACAATAACAAGTTGGATAAAATATAAAATTATTATTTTATTATTATTATATAAATTAGAATTTTATTAAATAATTATTTGCGAAATTTTTATTTAATAAAATAAAAGTGTTATTTTTTTATCAGATATTAGAGGGGATGTGAGTGAGAGGGGTGTGAGAATAAATTGTAACTTTTAGATTAATATATATAGTTAACATGAAGGGGGTGAGTGGCGACGAAAAAATTTAGAAATTGAGAAAACGGTCGATTGAGGAATTGGAATACGCGGGGTTTTAAGAGCGAGTGTGAGGAACATGAAGAAACTACAAAGCTTCAATTCAAGGTAAGGGGGAGAATTTATTTACTTATAGATGGATTTAATCAGTCACGATAGTTAGAGATACTTACTCTCATATCTCTGTATTTTCATACTACATGGATTTTGGCCTTGTATGTGACCAAAGGGGTTTGACCTAAACCCCTGATTGATTTAATTATCTAATTTTTGTTATTGTGATATATGTATGAATTTGTGAATACTATAACATGCCTTTTTTTTTGGAGTTTTTGATGATATTGGGATGATTGGAGAACTGTAATTTCGATAATATGTTTGGCCGAATGGGGTTTGGGCAAAACCCTATCGACATCGATAAATAAATAGTTTGGTTTCTGTGTGTTTATTATGTGATCAAATGGTGTTTGGAAAAAATATAATTGACATCGATAAATAAATAGTTTAGTTTTTGTGTGTTTATTGTCTGACCAAATGGGATATTGGATAAATCCCTTACGATGATATTGTTTTAGAGAATATCTATGTGATATGAATTTTAGTTGTTATAATGAGATTATGTATGAATTGTGGTATGATTCATATGAGTTGGGATATTATTTGCTTAGTATGTTTGTTTGGGATATTTGGAATAAAAATAGTTTTATTTTTAATTGTGAATCTTGTGTTTGTGTTCGATCTGTAGTTTTGGCTATTTTTCCCCAATTGCTGTCAAAAGTCAGTATTTTTTTTAGTATAAAAAATACCATATTGTTTCCAAAGACCAATTTCCCCCCAAAAACTATTGAGTCGTGGATATATGGATTAGTTATGATAATACATGTTTAGAATGGAGTGGAGATAGGTTTGGGTTGAAGAAATTGGATTTAGGAGTGAAATTCCCGTAAGGAAATTGCAGAAAAACGTAGGACAATATCGATCGACTTAATTCTCACATAACTTGAGTTTCATAAGTCCTTTTAGAATGTCGCCAGTTGCATTAGAAAGAGAGTTTAATGATACTTTAAACTGAAGAGTTTCAAGATTTTACCATTAGTATATAATTTGTCATGCTATTTTGAAGTCAGACATTATGTTTTAGAGTTTATGCGGGAATTGTTACGATATGGCTGAACTGAAACAAATAGAACTGGAGTTTTGTAACTCTTCTTGAGGAACGGTTAAGTTAGTTTGAAATAAGGTTTAAAGAAATTTCAAATTGAAAAGTTTCATAATTTTCTCATAAGTATACAATTTTTGGCGAATTTTAAAGTCAGGCGAAATATTATGCTTGATGTGAGTAACTATTCTTGTTGTTCGATTAAACAAAATCGATTGGTATAATAAGTCCCAAAATAAAAATCTTATTATTAAAATAGACTCTCTAATGTTTCTGGAAATATTCATTTGCTTGACTGCGACTCCATTTAATATTTTAAATGATTATTCGAATATGATGTGTGACTAGTAGGAAGCATGATTTTTGGGGATGTTTTGATAAGTTTAAAGTTGTTATTGAGTAGTTTTGAGCTGTTTAGAGTTATGAGAGTGTAATTTATAGTTTAATATGTTTTAGAATTTCCTTTGAGCAACTTTGATAAGTTTTAGAATTATGTTGATAAGTTTAAGAGAGAGATTTGTTACTTTAGAGTTGTCATAGTTACTATTTGAGTAACTCTAATATATTTTAGAATTATGTTGATATGCCTTGGTGTTAAGGGTTATCATCATGTTGATGGTCTGACACGAGTAATAATAATAGTGAGTTACTCTATTAATGAGTTTAGAGTTAAGTTGAATATTTTGAGTCATTTTCAATTATGCAAGACTTGTCAATTGAGTACTTTAGAGTTATTGGAAGCCATTAGAGTTTTAGTAGATTTATCACTCGTCAAAGTTGTCAATATGAAGCTTTTGGGTAAATTGGGTACTTAGAGGTAACCCTAGGGTTGTTGAGTTTTATTGGTGAGATGTTTAGAATTTCCTTGAAAACTGTATAAAATTAATTATTTCAATTGTCTTCGAGTTGGGAGTATATAATATAAAATATACCATCTTCGTGATGTTTTTGAGTTGAGAATAATTATTGAGTAACAATACAAGTTTACTTTTCTTTCTTATTATTTTTACGAAATATTTAATTACATAAATATTTACGAGTTGAGATGATTTATGAGTATGAAATATTAAAAAAATCTTTTGTGGAGATGTGTTGGAATTATAATTTTTGAAAATAACTATTTTGTTATGATTAGTAATCCAGCGGGATTATAGTGGTGGCCCGATTATTGGAAAATGTTTGGTTCGTATATGGAACCTTTTTTATGTATAATGTTGAGATGCCTTTTTGGTGATTGTTGAATGTATGCTTGTTTGTCTACATTATCATGCGTGCATATATTTTGGAGACAAGTAGGACTTTGATACAGTGATGGCCTCAAATTCATTTGGTGGAATCGTTGATTCAAGTGAGCGACCAGAGGCGGGCCTCAAATTCATTTGCTAGAATCATTGGTTTAGGAGAGGGACCAGAGGCGAGTCTCATATTCATTTGGTGGAATCGTTGTTTCATTGAGGGACTAGAGACCATGGATAAATCAGTAACATACCTCTGATATCCAAAGAAAAACCCGATACCACGTGCATATAGATGGAGGAATTTGTGCATTTAGCATTTCATTCACATTTGCATTATGAGTTGTTTGGTTGTTGTTGTGTTTTGAGAATGATTTGCATTGTTGTTGTTACTATCCTGCTGTTTATTTTCACCGCTAACATTTGTAAAGATTATTCTCACCCCTTTCTTGTTTATTTTATGTGGTTTTGTACATTGTTGTACAAATACTTTGGAGTAAGTGTTGCTATGAGTTGGAAGAAGGCTTTTAAAGCTCTCTTTGTTTAATCACTATTTTTCGTTATTAGATAGATTTTGCTCTGATCTGTAACACCGGAGAAGGGATATTGATTTGTTTAAGTTGATGTTTGAGTTTCATTATATTTGATTAATTACTTCAGTTGAAGAGATATTGCATGTTTTGGTAATTTGTTTGAGGTCCGCTGGGAGTCTTGAATTTTTTTGGAAAAGTATGATTGTATGTTTGAATAGCATCCTAAAATAATGATTTTATTTCTTAGATTTAAGAGTTGGAGTTTTAGGGTGTTACATAGTGGTATCATAGTAGGTCGGTCCGTCTGGCCAGGTTTTGTGATTTTTATCTGTTTCCAACTATGTGACATGTGTTGAAATATTGTCGGTGCTCCTTTGTGTTTTTATCGCTTGCCAGCAGAAGTGGAATTGAAATAAGTGGGGGAAAAGCTTTTGTTTCTCTAAGGGTCTTATAGTGTGGAGGAATGGTTCAATGTGTCGTTGATTTCAAGAGTGTGGGTTTCTAGATGAGGTTGTGTTGTTCCCTATGTTTGATAAATAGGAAGATTTGAAGTTTAGAAATACTTATCAAGTGGAGAAATTCGTGAAAGATAAAACTCAAGTGTTTGCAATGTCTACTTCTTTGAAAGTCGAGGCTGAAGTTGTGATTGCTAATCTTTCAGTAGTGTGTGAGTTTTCATATGTGTTTCTAGATGACATCAGTGACTTGCCGCCAGAGAGTGAAGTTAAGTTAACCATAGATTTAGTATCTGGAACTAAACCTGTGTCGATCGCACCGTATAGGGTGTCTGTTTCAAATTTGAGTGAGTTGAAGAAACAATTAGAGGGTTTACAAGAGGACAAGTTGTATTCCAAATTATCCAAGTGCGAGTTCTAGTTAAAAGAAGTGAGTTTTATTGCACATGTGATTTTGAGTGGTGGCTTATCAGTTGATCCGTCGAGGTTGACGTTGTATTACAGGGAGGGGAGTCACATAAGTAGTTTGAGTATTCACCCGGAGCTACTAAACTGTATCAAGATCTAAAGAAAATGTTTTATTGGCTGAGAATAAATAAGGATGTTGTAGAGTTTGTTTACTTTTCTTTGACTCGTCAGAATTGAGGGTCAGAGGTCGTATGTACTGATACCACCGTTATGCATTTCTGAGTGGAAGTGAGGCAATATTTCTATGTATTTTGCGATAAATTTGTCGAAGACTTCTTGAGGAAGTGTGATGTGGGAGTTGATGAGTTGGATAAATGAGTGTTATCCAGAGCTGATTGCATCATGCAACTTTAGAGGATAAAAATCCTTTAAAGTGGGGGAGAGTTGTAACACCCTGAATTTAGATTAATAATTTTATTTAATTATTTGATTGTTAATATAGGTGTTGCTTGAGTTATTTTAATTATTCTTGACTATTTGAGTCATTTTTTATGTTTTGGGAGGACTAATGATATTTTAGTAATTTAATAATTACTGGAAATATTGAGTTTGAGAGCGGGGAAAAATAAAATTGAAATATTTAATTATTTAGAATATTTATTTAGTTAGAAATAGAATATTACAGTAAAATATTATATATTAGAATAATTGGGGATTTTAGAAATAATCAGAAGTTTTAATTATTTAGAGATAATTACAATAATAAATTGGATAGAATATAAAATGAATGTTTTATTATTATTATAATATAAATTAGAGTTTTATTAAATAATTATATAGTGAAAAAAATTATTTAATAAAATAAAAGTGTTATTTTTTACCAGATATTAGAGGGAGTGTGAGTGAGAGGGATGTGAGAACAAATTCAAACTTTTAGATTAATATATATAGTTAACATGAAGGGCGCGAGTGACGACGAAAAAAGTTAGAAATTGGGAAAACGGTCGATCGAGGAATTGAAATACGTGGGATTTTGAGAGCGAGCCTGAGGAATATGAAGAAACTATAAAGCTTCAATTCAAGGTAAAGGTAGAGAACTTCTTTAATTATGGGTGGTTTTAATCTGTCAGGATAGTGAGGGGTCCTTACTCTCATATCTCTGTATTTTTATACTACATGGACTTTGGTCTTGTATGTGACCAAAGAAGGGGTTTGGCCTAACCCCTTGATTGATTTGATGGTCTAATTTTTGTTCTTATAATATATGTATGAATTTGTGAATAATATCATAGGCCTTTTTTTGGATTTTTGTAATGATTTTGAGATGATTGTAGAACTATAATTTTTGTAATATGTTTGGGCAAATGTAGTTTGGACAAAATCTCATTGGCATCGATATATAAATAGTTTAGTTTTTGTGTGACCAAACGGGGTTTGGGCAAAATCCCATTGATATCGATAAATAAATAATTTAGTTTCTCTGTGTTTATTGTGTGACCAAATGGGATTTTGGATAAATCGCTTACTATGACATTCTTATAGAGAATATCTATATTATATGAATTTTAATTGTTATAATGAGATTACGTATGAATGATTTGTGGTATGATTGATATGAGTTGAAATATTTTTTTTTTACTGTGTTTGTTTGGGATGGTTGGAAGAAAAGAGTTTTTTTTGTTAATCTTGTTTTGTGTTTGATATATGGTTTTGGTCATTTTTCCCTAATTGCCGTCAAAAATCAGTCTTTTTTTTAATGTCAGTAATACCATATTGTTCCCAAAGACCAATTTTTTCCAAAAAGTATTAAGTCATGGGTATATGGATTAGTTATGATAATCCATGTTTATAATGGAGTGGAGATAGGTTTAGGTCGAAGAAATCGAACTTAGGAGTGAAATTCCCGTAAGGAAATTGCAGAAAAACGTAGGACAATATTGGTTGACTTGTTTCTTGCATAATATGAATTTCGTAAGTCATTTTAGGATGCCGTTGGTTGCATTAGAAAGAGAGTTCAATGATCTTTCAAATACGAGCGTTTTAAGATTTTTTTCATTATTATATAATTTTTCATGCTATTTTGAAATCAGTCATTCTGTTTTAGAGTTTATGCAGGAATTGTTGCAATAGGGTTGAACTGAAACAAATAGAAATGGAGTTTTGTAACTCTAGTTGAGATACAGTTAAGTGCGGTTGAAAGAGGGTTTAAAGAACTTTAAAACCAGGGAGTTTCATAATTTTCTCATAAGTATACAATTTTTTATGTCATTTTGAAGTAAGGAGAAACATTATGCTCGATACGAGTAACCGTTCTTGTTGTTCAATTAAACTGAACTGATTGGTGTAGTAGGTCCCGAAATAAAAATCATATTATTAACTTAGACTTTCTACGTTTTCCAGAGAATATTCATTTGTTTGATTCTGAATTTGTTTGATATTTTAAATAATTATTCGAATATGATGTGTGACTAGTAGGAAGTATGATTTTGTGAGAGTGTAGTTGGTAGTTTGATATGTTTTTGAGTTGCCTTTCAGAAACTTTGATAAGTTTTAGAGTTATGTTGATAAAGAGAGAGAGAGAGAGATCTGTTACTTTAGAGTTGTCCGAGTTACTATTTGAGTAACTCTGGTATGTTTTAGAATTGTGTTGGTATGCCTTGGTGTTAAGGGTTATGATCATGTTGATGGCCTGACAGAAGTAATAATAATAGTGAGTTACTCTATTGATGAGTTTAGAGTTAAGTTGAATATTTTGAGTCATTTAAAATTATTAAAGAGTTATCAATTGAGTACTTTAGAGATATTGGGAGTCAATAGAGTTTTAGTAGAGTTATCACTCGTGAAAATTGTCAGTATGACACTTTTGGGTAAATTAGGTACTTAAGGGTGACCCTAGGGTTGTTGAATTTTATTGGTGAGATGTTTAGAATTTTATTGAGAACTGTATAAAATTAATTATTTCAATTATTTTCGAGTTGGGAGTATACAATAAAAAATACACCCTCGTCGTGATGTTTCTGAGTTGAGAGTAATTATTGAGTAACAATACAAGTTTACTTTTCTTTCTTATTATTTTGAGGAAATGTTTAATTACATAATTATTTGCGAGTTGAGATGATTTATGAGTATGAAATATTAATAAAATCTTTAATGGAGATGTGTTGGAATTATAATTGTTGAAAATAATTATTTTATTGTGATTAGTAATCCAATAGGATTATAGTGGTGGTCTGACTATTGGCATATGCTTGATTCATATATGGAACCTTTTTTTATGTATAATGTTGAGATACCTTTTTTGGTGATTATAGTGATGGCCAGTGATGCATATATTTTGGAGACAGGTAGAATTTTGGTCCAGTGATGGCCTCAGATTCATTTGGTGAAATTGTTGGTTCAGGTGAGCGACCAGGGGCGAGCTTCATATTCATTTGGTGGAATCATTGGTTCAGGTGAGTGACTAGAGGCGGATCTCATATCAGTTGATTAAAATACTTTTTATAACTTTCTAATCGATAAGATACTTATCCTAGTCAATTATATAAGGGAAAATTGAGCCTATAACCGATGTGACAGTGTCTTAATAAAAGGTAATAGATCTCTATCAAAACCTTCCAATATGGTATCAATAACCGATTATTGCAAGTAACTAATCGATTAGCTAAATTATTAGTCATTTATTTGGCTCATGGATTGTTTCCAAAATTACTCCATTTTTGGTCTATAAATAGATCTACCATTCCAAATCATCCAGGAAATGTGAAAAATCTCACTTTTCCTTTCTCTCAATATCTCTCTAAATCATTTCCACTTTTTCACATATTTAAGCCACTGTGCTTTAATATGGTTCCTGATTTTAGCGAGGAATTTGTTCGGGGTAAGGGCTTTATGGTAAATTTACCAAGAGTAGATTTTTTCTTGAGTAAGTCATTCTTCCTTAGGAAGTAATTATTTTATTTTGGAACTAAACCAATGAAAAATCACTTTTGGGGATTATTATAAGTCTCTCTTTGGTTCGTGAGCTCCATCATTGATTAAATCTCTCCTTTTGGGTTCTTGAACAATATCCATAAAAAAATATTCACAATGATTATTGACCTCAATCCAGTAAAAAGCTCTAATAGTTCGAGATCAACCTAGTGTAAAAAATCTTACTCGGTTTCTGAGTTTAGCCTTTGTAAAAGCTTTGTAGATTCGAGATCAGCCCGGTAAAAATCTCGGTTCAGTTTATGCTAAGCCTGTGAAAAACCTCTGTCCGGTTCAAAGGATAGCCAACTCAAAACTTCATTTTAATTTGAGATCAGCCTATGCAAAATCTTTGTTTAGCTTAGAGACTAACCACTCAAAGTTTTGTTTATTGTTTGACATGAAGACTAACTGCTTCATTCCACAATTAATTGTTTTGTTGGAAGTTAGTCTAAAACTTCATTTTCTTGTATAAGAGGGTTCGTTAGCTTAACCTTCTAAAATCTCTCAAGCATTTTTGGATACTCTCAAGATTAAATCACGGGGATAAGAGTAGGTCATTTATTTAAGACCGAACCTCTATAAATCTCTGGTGTTATCTCTCTTCTCTTAACTCTTTTATTTTTCTCTTAATTTCTTTAACTTGATTTTCTGCTTCTTACTCAAATGCTTTTAACAAAATATTTTTGAACTCTGATTTAGAAAATGATTTTGTTTTAAACTATCATTTTTCAAACCTTCACAATCTATCCCCTCCCCCCCTTAGAATCACATGTTCAACTTTGTCAGCACCGGGATCATCAGCTTCATGCCTACAAGCACATAGATCCACACATAGAACCACAGAAGGCCCAACTATTATGGTGAAATCGGATAGGGGCAACATGTATATTGACTCCAAAGTTTAATATCACTTTCGCATAAAAATAAAAACATTCCTCATCCACCCCTTTAGGCCATCGTATGTAATCCTTTTCGCCATCCAAACAAGGTTTTATCACTATGTTAGCCTCATTTCCCGTGTTGAATATAATTAATCCAACCTGGAAAGTTTTAATCCAGTCTTTGTCATTATAGATGAAGCTCGTGCCTGTAACTTTGTCGTAGAAGGCGGTGCTTTCTGAAATGGTAATCGACATAAGGAACCTCGTTAATCCTGGGGAAGAAGTCACTAAATCAACACCACTATCACTAGAGACGTCATCACTATTACTAGATAAACTCTCATAGTCATTCAACATTTGTGTTTCCACAAATCTTCACTCTACCCTACCATTTCCCTGCTTTGAGCTATTCAAACAACAAATCCATAACTCACACATCTCAAAATTCATTTGAGATTCAACCACATTTCCCAAAGAATCACATTCCCTAATAAATATCATGCCCAAACAAAATAAAAAGGGAAAACACGCGGTTTTTATTCACTAAAAGAAAAAATACTTGAGTTCAAGTGGAGAGAAAGAGATAACAAACGGTTTCTATTTGCTAAACTTGGAGGAGGAAAATTAGATTAATAAAAAGAAAGAAGAAATTCTAGGTTTTATAAAGAAAGGCTATGAACAAATAAATGGTCGACAATGTCTGATGTTTCATTATAGGCTATTAGTTAGTGCTACAGTTTCAGATTTTGATCCATAGTTGTATTACTAGCAAGGACATTGTCTGATAGACCAGAATATTTGTTAGAATATTCTTGTAATAACATCTGTATCTTTTCCATTCATAGAATAGGCAGTACCTTCCTAATCTATTTTAAGCAAATAATTGATGTATAGTTAAGAGGCTTCTATATTGGTCACACATGATCATTGTACATATATGGATACAGATTAATGAAAACAGCAGGAAAACAATTCCTTTCATGGTATCAAGAGACCTAGGTTGCCCCGCTTAGCCTCTCAACCTTCTGTTACACGATATTTTTTTTTCTTCTTTCTTTCTCTACTCACTAATCATGTCAATCCCAACCGATGTGGTAACTCCTCCACCACAATCGTCTTCACCACCAAAGAACCCTTTCCATCCGGCTCTCGCCGTAACCAACATCAAGAACCACATCCCTATTGTTCTTGAGATGGAAAACGTTCAATTTGGTACGTGGGTTGAACTTTTCAAAATTCATGCTCGATCTCATAAGGTTCTTCATCACATCATTCCTCCAGCACCAGGCAAGGAAAAGAAGACACCTGAAACCGATGATGAGCAGGAGTTGTGGGCGACTCTTGATGCAACAGTTCTACAGTGGATTTATTCCACTATCTCCAGCGATCTTTTGGCTACCATCATTGAACCAGACTCCACTGCCATGGAGGCTTGGAATCGATTGACCAACATCTTCCAGGACAATCAAAACGCTCGTGCAGTCACTCTCGAGCAGGAGTTTTCATCCGTTCGCATGGAAGATTTTCCCACCACTTCCGCTTACTGTCAGCGACTCAAAACACTTTCTGACCAATTGAAGAACGTTGGAGCCCCTGTCTCTAATCAGCGACTCGTTCTCCAACTTATTTCCGGTCTCACTGATGCATACAAAGGGGTCGGTACACTAATTCGACAAAGAAATCCTCTTCCACAATTTTATCAGGCCCGTTCTATGCTTACTCTTGAAGAAGCCGGTCTAATTAATATGGCGGCTACCAGCGCACAGGCTGCCATGGTTGCGACACAACCAAAGGATGTTACTGAACCCTCCTCCTATAATGATAGCCGCGACGACAAGAAGAATAACAGACGAAATTCTACTCATAAAAACCGAAATAGTTACGGTAGAAACAACGGACGTGGTGGTGGTCAACCGTCCCTACAAGCCAACACCTCACAGTGGCAGTCTCCTCCCCCTCCCTGGCAGCAGTATCAATGGGGTTGGATGTCACCACCATGGGGACTCCCTCCTTGCCCATATCCGTCTTCTCAATGGACTCGCCCAAGTGGTCCTCCAAAGCAACCAGGACTATTAGGTCCACGTCCGCAAGCCTATGCAGCCAACACTCCTTCTCTAGCACCCACGGATATTGAAGCCGCAATGCACACCATGTCCCTCAATCCTCCCGATGGCCAGTGGTATATGGATACTGGAGCAACCTCTCATATGACGGCATCACAAGGTAATCTCTCGTCTTATTCTAATATGAGTAATTCAAATCAAAATATTATTGTTGGTAGTGGACAACAAATTCCAATCCGTGGTTATGGACAATCAACCCTTTCCACATCTACAAAACCTTTAAAACTACAAAATGTCCTACATGCTCCGCAAATTATTAAATATTTAATTTTTGTGCGACGTCTCACTATTGACAATAATATTTCTATTACTTTTGACCCTTTTGGATTCTCTGTGAATGATTTTCAGACGGGGTTGCCACTAATGAGATGTGATAGTATTGGGGATCTTTATCCCATCATGAATAATTATTCAGTCTCCCATCCATCCACTTTTGCAGCTCTTACTTCCAGTTTATGGCACAACCGTTTAGGACACCCGGGTTCATCTGTTTTGCGATCTCTTAGCAAAAATAAGTTCATTGGTTGTAACAATTTAATTTCAAAATCTGTTTGTGACTCTTGTGTCTTTGGGAAGCATATTAAATTTCCATTTTATGCTTCTCAATCTCATACTTTAATGCCTTTCGATACTATGCACAACGATTTATGGACTTCTCCTATTTTAAGCACAGTTGGGCATAAATATTATGTTTTATTCTTGGATGATTACTCTAATTTTTTGTGGACTTTTCCTATTAGCAAAAAATCCGAAGTTTACTCTATGTTTTCATCCTTGACTTCTCTCATTAAAACTCAATTTGATAAAACCATCAAATGTTTTCAATGTGACAATGGACATGAATTTGACAAAGAGTCTTTCAGAAAATATTGCGATGCTAATGGTCTTATTTTTCGTTTCTCTTGCCCGCATACTTCTTCTCAAAATGGTAAAGCGGAACGAAAAATACGCACCATAAATAACATGATTCGCACTCTCCTTGTCCATTCTTCCATGCCCACTTCTTTTTGGCATCATGCTCTTCAAATGGCAACTTACTTGCTAAATATTCTCCCACATAAATCTCTTAATCACAAGTCACCTACTCAGATTTTATATCACCGGGATCCCACTTATACACACCTCCGGGTTTTTGGTTGTTTATGTTATCCACTGTTTCCTTCTACCAGTATCCATAAATTACAACCTCGCTCTACCCCGTGTGTTTTCTTGGGCTACCCGTCCAATCACAGAGGATATAAATGTTATGATTTTTCAAACAGAAAAATAATTATTTCACGGCATTTAGTTTTTGATGAAACTCAATTTCCCTTTTCTAAGCTACATTTACCCTTTAATAATGCATATGATCTCTTTGATGATACTTTACATCCTTTCCGCATACATCACTAGAAAAATCAAACTTTGCAACAAATTGCAGCCAACCCTCCAGCCACAAGCCAAACTACTTCCCCAAACAATAACCATGTTCCGCACACCATCATCCCAACCGACCCACCTCCAACAAATGACCAGCCAACTCACCAAATCGAAAGGACCATAACAACAAAAAGCATGCGTGGCATTTCAAAACCCAAACGCATGTTCAACCTATCTGCCTCGGCCCATGACCTCTTACCCTCTCCCGTTCCAAAAAATCCACATTTAGCCTTGTCTGACCCACATTGGAAATCTGCCATGCAGGAAGAATTTGATGCTCTTATTAAAAATAAGACATGGGATTTGGTCCCACGACCTTGTGATGTTAATATTATTCGCTCTATGTGGATTTTTCATCATAAAAAGAAATCTAACGGTTCTTTTGAGCGTTATAAGGCTCGTCTTGTTGGTGATGGCAGGTCTCAAAAAGCTGGAGTAGATTGTGATGAAACATTCAACCCTGTGGTTAAACCAACAACTATCCGGATGGTTCTCAGTATTGCCTTATCAAACTCATGGCCCATTCATCAGTTAGATGTCCAGAACGCCTTTTTACACGGCAATCTTCATGAGACAGTCTATATGCATCAGCCCATGGGTTTCCGTGATCATGTTCACCCGGACTACGTCTATCTTCTAAAAAAATCATTATACGGCCTCAAACAGGCTCCTCGAGCGTGGTACCAACGATTTGCTGACTATGTCTCCACCATAGGCTTTCATCACAGCAAAACCGACCATTCCTTATTCATCTACCGCAAAGGCACGGACATGGCATACATTCTTCTATATGTCGATGACATCATTCTCACCACATCCACTGATGATCTTCGGAAATCCATCATGATTCTCCTTGCTTCAGAATTTGCCATGAAGGATTTGGGCCCTCTTAGCTATTTTCTAGGCATTGCAGTAACCAGACATACAAGTGGTATCTTTCTTTGTCAGAAAAATTATGCAGCAAAGATCATTGATAGGGCCGGCATGTCATCTTGCAAATCGTCTGCCACACCTGTTGACACCAAACAAAAACTCAGTGTCTCATCAGGTGTTCCGCTTGAGGACCCCACTCATTATCGGAGCCTTGCAGATGCTTTGCAGTATCTCACATTCACTCGACTAGATATTTCATATGTTGTCCAGCAGATATGCCTCCACATGCATGCTCCGAAAACAGAACATATGAATGCTCTAAAACGCATTCTGCGTTACCTACAAGGCACTCTGCATTTCGGCTTACATCTGTACCCTTCATCCATCTCTAGTCTTGCTTCCTACACTGATGCGGATTGGGGTGGTTGTCCTGACACAAGGCGCTCAACATCTGGTTACTGTGTCTTTCTTGGTGATAATCTTATCTCGTGGTCATCTAAACGACAACCTACTCTCTCCCGTTCTAGTGTTGAAGCTGAATATATAGGGGTAGCCAACGTCGTGTCCAAGTCATACCGGATTCAAAATCTTCTCCTGGAACTACATTTTCCGATCCCAAAAGCCACGTTGGTGTATTGTGACAATGTCAGTGCCATATACCTCTCCGGCAACCCCGTTCAACACCAACGGTTGAAGCACATCGAGATGGATATTCACTTTGTTCGCGAGAAGGTGGCTCGCGGTCAAGCTCGAGTTCTTCATATCCCATCACGTCATCAGATTGCTGACATATTTACTAAAGGGCTCCCGCGCATACTTTTTGATGATTTTCGGACCAGTCTCAGCGTACGGGAACCTCCCGCTTCCACTGCGGGGGTGTGATAGACCAGAATATTTGTTAGAATATTCTTGTAATAACATCTGTATCTTTTCCATTCATAGAATAGGCAATACCTTCCTAATCTATTTTAAGCAAATAATTGATGTATAGTTAAGAGGCTTCTATATTGGTCACACATGATCATTGTACATATATGGATACAGATTAATGAAAACAACATGAAAACAATTCCTTTCATTGTCCCTCCTAAAACATAATATATTTTGAAGAGTTCCCTTTTTAGTAAAAATGTTCACAACATGGATGTAAAGTTTGACATGCCCATAACATAAGGCAAAAATCAATTTTTGGTTGTTTACAAGTCTCACATGCTCAGGATTTTCTCCTTGCTACTTCTATTGACGTTTCTCCGCTGATGGGACTGACGACTGAAGGTTTTATTGTGGAATAGGCAGCTTTCAAAATTGCTTCAAGTAAAGTCGTCAAACATGAGAAAAACGTGTTGTGACAATCAACATGATTTAATATCATTTGTCTTTTAACATTTTTGTTTTCCTAGCACCAGAAGCCATAGATCATTTAGAGAGAGTTTAAAGACTACACATAACAATGTTGTATCCTCTAAATCCGTAGATATAATTTTTAAAATGATTGATTTTATCATTCAAAAAAAATAATGGCCCGACTTTTTTTCTGTTTGCCTTTTACTTCTATATAAATTTTATTTCTAATTGTTCTTTAGGGAGTAATTGAGACTCTTTTAACATTGTATATCAATTTATATGCACGATCCACTACTATATTAAACCTTTTAGTCATTCTCAATTTTTTTCTTACTGTTTTGAACCAAACTATATTAACACGTTGTAATTGAATGAGAAACAGTAGCATCAATTAGATACTCATACATACTACACTACACAACATCATCAACTATAACTCGTCAGACAACGATGTATAAAATTGGAATCTCTATGTCAAGTCGTTATAGGTGGACAGTTTCTTTCCTCAATCAGTAGTTCTTGATGTGTTATCATGTAATATAGATAGATAGATACCCCTGTCGCTATTATGAGGTTCGTTTCAATGTCTATTCTACTTATCAAGATAAAAAGATGGAGAGAAAGAAGTAAAGTGGGAGAGATAAAGTGATTGAAAATTGAATTAAAGAGGAAATTTATTTAAATCATTTTGATCAAACTTTCATCAATTTCTCACTTGCCAAATACAAATAAATAACTTAACTTAAATTCACAACATGCAATTTGAATTTTAAACAAATTAAGAGATAATATGCATGCACCATCGGTATAATTTTTGTTAAACATGTATTCAATCAGTTTATATTGTTAAATTAAATTATCATTTAATATATATATATATATCAATTATTTTGAAAATTGATGGGTAAATATACTCCGTGTACAAGTTTCCAATCATATCAGTCTCAGTTTATATTTTTATCTCATTAAAAGTGACGTCTTCTTGAATATTTTATTTTTAATCTAAAAGCACATTACTTTTCACCTCATTTTTTTTTCAACCGAAGTGAATATGTTTCTCATATATATATATATATATATATATATATATATATATATATATATATATATATATATATATATATATATATATATATATATATATATATATATATATATATATATATATATATATATATATATATATATAAAACTCGTAGCATCCGATTTCATTTGTTTAAACAACACAAATAGAATTCTAACGATGAGTCATAAACAATGAGAGTCATAAACACATATCATCTTCAATACAAAGATATTATGTGTTTAGTGCTCTTGTAATTGATTTTCTAAGCTTTGCAAGTGAATTATCTTTTGAACTTCTAGTTCACATTGTTTTGTTTGAGGATCAAGATGAGACAATGATAATTCATTCCAACTGGTCTCTTTTTCCAACTACTTATTTCCTCCCCCTAATGTTAGGAAATTTGATTAACAAAAATGACAATTTTTAAATCAAGTAGTGAGTAAATCTCATGTTGTTGGTTCAAGATACTTTATAATAGATGAAGATTCTTATCCAACATATGTTTCTATCCTTCTTTGAGGACACATCTTAGTGCGGCATGATAGAGAAATTAGAACATACACTGCACATCAAGAAATTCTTAGAAGATAAATATTAGGTTCTTGACCAAAAATAAATTGTAAAGGGAAATATGTGTGATAACTTGTTGGCTTTATGCAAATCAATGTTGCAGCATGAAAAATTGCATGTCCCCTGTAGAAATCAGGAGTTTGTGTCTCATGATAAGTGATCTTGAAATTAATTTTATACATTTAATAAATGATTTTTCAAGTCTATTTTGTGTATGAACATGAGATATTGGATGTTCAATATCAATTTCAATAGACATACACTACTCGTCAAATTTTTGAGATGAAAATCCGGTAGCATTATCAGGACGTATTTTCTTGACAAAATAATCGAGGATATGAACTCTTATTCTAATTAGTTAAGTTGTCAATCTCGCAAATGTCATATTGCAAGTTGGAAAAAAAATGTGATCATCTAGTTGATGCATAAATTAAAATCATAAAATATCTAAACGGTCCACATGATGGATATATTGGCCCACAAATATCACCATTTATACGCTTTAAAAAATTGACAGCTAGATTCATTTCCGATTTTTGTTTGTGATGGCCAAATTATTAGATTGAATAATCTCATGACTATTTAATTCATGACCACGTGAATTTTCAATTATTTCCCGTATCATTATATAGTAGGGATGGCCTAACCGGTAATGCCAAATTACAAATTTGTTATCATTTGTAAACTTTTTGTTTATAATGACATGTGCTTCAACTGTACTAATACAAATGTAGTACCGAGGAAAAAGTCGATAGCTTTTCTATTATACATGTTTTATCCAAATTATATTTTGTAATACAAATATATTCAATACCTCCAACATTTTTTGTTTCAATATGTTATCCATTTAGACAAATATACTTGAAACTTAATAAATTTCTATGAGACTTAGAGGAATATATGCATTCTCAATGTATAGTTTTGTTCCTACACATCACAATATATTAGCTCTTCTAAAGCTTTCAATTATTTTTGAAGTGCCACATATATAGTACTGACATCAGCTTTCAATTATTTTTGAAGTGCCAATATTCATTCTAAAAGAAATTGTAACAATGAATTATAAGCACACGTTAAACCTACAAGTTATTTAAACAATAAATTATGTAAACATACAGAATACAAGCACATTTCATAATTGGAACATAAAATTCAAAATATTACATAAAACTATTATACTAAATAATTAAATAAAAATATCCATATATTTTATTTCTTGACACTTCCATCTTCAATAACATGATCAGTTTTTCCATATGATCAACAAAGAAATCACTAAACTCTAAGTGAGTAACATCTATATTACCATAATCTAGATTTGAATCTTCATTATCAAAATGAGTCTCGAGCCTCCTCTCTTTATTTTTTAGTGATCTTTGGTAAAGATTAACAAGGTATTCTTATTTACGACAAGTGCGACTCCAATGTCATTTTCATCCATAACAAAAGAAAATATTTTCGTTAGTTTTGCTACTCTGACCATTTTTCTCATTCTTTTCAACCTTTTTCCACTTTTGCTGAAAAATATGTTTTTATAATTACCATTGCGACTATGATCAAAACCAAGACCACGACCATAATTTTTCTCATAATGATCATGTTTTACTACATTCACTTCTAGGAATAGAGAAATACTAGTGGGAAGAGTTCATTATTTTATTCAGCCACAAGAGGGCAATATATCCTATCAAAAATTTATTAAATCCTTTTTTCTCCGATATTCATGTTGCAAGACCACATAGGAGGCATGAAAAATGAAAAATATTTTTCTAACATGTCTTTTTCTCCACATAATGTCAATTTAAAAGTTATTCCAAATATTACATAATTATAATCACTTACACTTTTAAAATTTTACAAACATAAATGAATCCAATCATAATGAGCTTTGGTAGAATAATCATTTTTAATTACTATATATTTCTCTTAAATTATTCCACAAGTGAGTCAGTTACGATAAGATATTCATTTTTAAGGTTCTCAAAAAGATAACGACAAAAGAATATCATAAATTTTGCTTTTTGTTGATTTGGTGATGTATTTTCTTCTATCATAAATCTAAAAATTAAGAATGATAGATTAAATATTAAATATTAAGTTAATTAGAAATTATAAATAGAAAATTCAATATAAAATAAATAGTAAAAAAATCTCACTACAAAAAAAAACTAATAAATATCAAATATCACCGATTGGTTGTTAGATTAAGAAAGAAAGAAAATGATAGATTAAATATTAAATATTAAATTAATTAGAAATTATAATAGAAAATTCAATATAAAATAAATAGTAAAAAAATCTCACTACAAAAAAAAAACTAATAAATATCAAATATCACCGATTGGTTGTTAGATTAAGAAAGAAAGAAAGAAAATGATAATAATTAGCTATAGTGTAAAGTCAACAATAGAGGATTTAGAGCTCGATCTTTGTTATACCAGAAATTAAAATATAAGGGTTCGAATGTTGATATAATCTCTGGATAAAAAACCAACAAGGTCATGGATTTTTCAAAGTATTTATAACATAACATTATGTGGACCAAATAATACAAGAATACAAATCTTTATAAATAATAATAAAAAATTAACTATCCTTCTAAGATGATTTAAAATTATTCATGTCACTCTTCTTGAATAAGAGTCATTTTAAGAGTATGTTACAAATCTTTACATCTATAAAAAAAAAAACTTTATTCAAGGACATGTTTATTCTTTGGTTTTCCTTAGTGTTTACAGCTCAGACAACCAAATCTAATACGAAATAAGCTGCCTTAATCCAAAATACAAAGTAATCATAGTTGATAGGAAATATATTACTATGATTAGTAGGAAATATATTATTTGATAAGTCATAAAAGTGTCTTTTACTTAATATTTTCGTAATTAAAAGAATATTCATACAGGCCAACAATATTTAAAAATTAAAAATTATATGAATCTTTGATTGAATTAAAATATCATTCTTTAAATTCTTTCGAAGTCTTTGTAGTTGAAATGTGCATCAAATATATCTTCTTTGATATTGGGATCATTAAAGCCTTAATTGTTTGAGATTTACGAATTGCCTGTGAGTAATAGCAATGACGTATAATGTAATGCTATAACGGTTTTTAAATTTATTATTAGTAATAACCCACATTTAAGTGGTCTATAGGTTTAGAGACTTTTGATCCTTAAAGGGTCTCAAGTTTAATTGTTATCCTATTAGATGGTAATGATTTTTAATGATGGTAATGAATTTTAATGATATTAAATAATTTATTAATTTTTTATGGTATAGTCAAACCTATAAATATTCTCTCTTCCCTAAATCTAATATCAAGAATATATATATATATATATATATATATATATATATATATATATATATAAATAAGAGAAAGAAAAGTTTGAAAGTGTAAAGATCGGTGCCCTCACAACATTGTAACAATGGTTAGAGGTAATTATACAATTTTTTTCGCACTTTGTGTTAAGAAAATAATTTGTAAATTAAATGGATCGAGGCTAGAATCGTGAATGAATAACTTTTCTTATAAATATTTCAAACACTCTCAAATGTCCTAGGGTTGGAATGCAGAGATACCAATGATAATTTAGCCTATACTCGAGCTCGCACAAAATCAATGAAAACTCGAATGTAGAGGAGATAAAATCCGAATTTTTTTGTGAAGAAGATATGTTTTTCTAATATGTTTTCTAAATCCGGAGTGTTCAATTCAATTTATAGAGTTGTTTCGTAAGGTTGCGACCCTTAATGGAACACACATTTTCAACAACACTTGCTAAATGTTGCATTGTTTCGCCTACAACAATATTTTTCAAACGTTGCATTGTTTCGCATACAATAACAATTTTCAAAGGTTGCACATTCTGCAACACTTCACGGAGTGTTGCCTATTTCTGTATTCAAACTTACTCCAACATTTCAGAAGTGTTTCTTATTTCTGAATTCAAACTCACTACAACACTTCATAAGTGTTGTCTTTTTCTGAATTCAAAAATTAATCTTCACTTGAATATTTTTTTATCATTTTGGAACACACTCAAAATTATTAATTATTAATAATTTACAACAATTCTCCACTTGTTCCAATAATGACAAAATCAATTGCAAAAAAAGAGAAATAAATAATGTTAATACAATTAGGTATCTTTCGATTTAAAACTTAACATTTGCGAGGACAACGCAAAGTCTAATCGGAATGTTAGGTAGTTATGCGTTTAAACCATTAATCCATATAATTAGACCGACATTACCTTACACATATTTTTTAAGGGTTCTTCCCCTACATAACTCACCTAGGACTTATTTATTATCACATGTTTTCCTATTTCGTGAAAGAAACTCAAACTCTCACTTTGAGACGACATCATCTCGAAATTAACATAGGTGAAGTTTATATTGTATAATTTTCCATGCGATACTTATTATCGGTATTGACCTTTATTAAGAGTTTGGAAAACTCAACCCTCAATTTAAAATAGTCAACATTATTACAAACGTCCGGCAAACATCCAAATCAATGACTTGTTGTTACCAATTGAATCTTGAGGTTAATATTTTGTTAACCTGAGATTGAGTTGTTGTCGTTGTTGGAACTCTTATTCAAGGATTTTCAACCCCATGCCTCTCGAGGTTGTCTTTACTAAGTCTCTGACCAATGGCTTAGTAAATGGATCAAGCCAAATTATAATTTGATCGTATATATGTGAATAAAATGATTACATATTTAATCAATTTTCTCACAAAAGAATGTCTAAATCCTACTTGCCTAAACTTTATGTTATACACTTTTTGTATGCTTTAGGTAAAGTGGCTTGACTACCGCAATGTATCAACACCTTTGAAACATTATCGTTAAACAATGAAACTTTTAATATAAGGTCCCTCAACCATTCAGCTTCTTTACCAGCAGAAGAAATAGCCTCGAACTCTGGTTTTATGGTTGAGAGAGTGATCCACATTTTTTTTCTTGCTCTTCCAAGAAATTTCAGCCTCGGCTAGTGTAAATATCCACATAAATGCAGATTTATGATATTCAACACTTGATATCAAACACGCATCAGTATATCCTTCTAATATGGCAAGAAATCTACCATAATGGAGACCAAGATTTTTTTGTTTTCATAATATATCGAAAAATCCTAATGATGGCCTTACGGTGCTCACCATTTGGATTGCTAGTAAAATCTACTCATTTTACTAATTGCAAATGATATATCGGGTCTAGTATATTGCATGCACTTGCATATTCCAATTGAGTCATAACTTTTCCATCATTCCTTTGAAGTTTGACACTAGGATAAAATGGAGTATTCACTTTCTTGAAATGTAAGTGTTTGAACTTGTTAAGTAATTTCTCAATATAATGTGTTTGACTAAGTTCATTACCCCCACTATTTCTCTTTACTTTTATCCCCAAAAGTGTGTAAACTAGTCCAAGATCATTCATCTTGAATGTGGAAGTTAAAAACCTCTTTGTTTCTAAAATTTCATTCATCTCATTGCTAATGATCAATATTTAATCAACATAGAGACGAAGGAATATCACAATATTCTCACACAACTTTGTGTACAAACACTTGTCACAAGAATTAGATGAAGAAGGTTTTTAGGTAATCATGCATGATTATGCAAGAAGGGTTTTAGATGGAGTTAGGTATGAAAGTCTGAGCAATTTAAAGTAATATAGTATGAATTTTAATGAGTATCTTATTTATGTTCACTTATCTAAAATCTTCACTTGAATTTCTATGTTAAACGTTATTGATCAACTTCATCATTGACGCACATGACACTTTTGATCCTTTTGTTCTTTTATAATCTTTGTCTTCATCAAAACTGAACTTGATATAGGATATATTCTTCACAATCTCCCCCTTTTGATGATGACAAACTATTTGGATTCGTGTTTTGATAAGATTGAAAAATCTCCCCCTAAGTTGTGTGTTTGTCTCTTTTATTCATTACCATGAAGCACATAACTTTCAAGTTGCTCAATGTAAATCTCCTCATTGAGATATTTATTCGGGAATATTATTTTGACATCCATTTGATGAACTATAAGGTTGTGCAAGAAAACTAATGCAAACGAAACTCTAATTTCGTTGTGCTTGCTACTAGTGCATATATGTCAAAATAATCAAAAATCAGTGGAGAACCTTTCTCACGAGGTTCTTAATTTGTGGGAATCTCAAATTCATTATCCTCCGCGATAAGGTTATCAAAATTCAACATCTATGATTTAGTAATTACATTAGCCTCCAAATTCAAAAGTCTATATGCTTTAATGTTAGGTGTATAGCCTACAAAAACATATTTGATCCCACAATGATTCAACTTGTTCCTTTGAGGGTCCATGTTCTTATGATAAACTACACATCTCTACATTCTAAAATAACTGATATTTTGCGATCTTCCTTCCCATACCTCATATGGAGAAATATCATTTTTTTCCGAAAGAAATCTATTCATTATATGACATAAAGACTTTGTGACACAACAAATTTTACGTCATTCTTCCATTATCAATAAAATATTTAATAATAATCATTTTACCTTGAAGTTATACTTCTACTTCAATATATCTAAATTATATCCAATACATTAAATATTTATAGCAATCGACAACCATGATCATAACTTTTATTTTATAGAGATTTAAAACATAAAAGTCATATACACCATATTAACTAACATTCATTTATTTATATTCTCTTAAAATAAATATTTTATTGCATAACTAACATATGCATAATGAATTATATTTCTTAACTTCATGTTTAACGTTGTTCTATGTTATATCCATATGAGAATCACATTAGAAAATAAACAATGAACCAAAATTATTAATATTTTCTATAACTTTTTTTATATATATTTGTCAATTTTCAATAATAAAAAAATGTGCAAATTACTTTTAATATCAAGATGATCCAAAAATATTTTTTTTATATTAGCATGCACATATAATATGAGATAAGTAATTTTAAATTTAATAAGTTATTGCACAAACAACAATAATATTGAAACATGTCCTTCAAATTATTATTATTATTATTATTATTATTATTATTATTATTATTATTATTATTATTATTATTATTATTATTATTTTATGTTTCCAATACATGAACCATAACTTCACATTCATAATTTTTTATCCATAGATAAATATAATATTCATCTTATGGCATTTTAAGTATTAATTATAAGTTAATATAATTTTCTTATAGAAGAAGACACAAACAAATGTCAAAATACCTATTAAAGTCAAATGATTAATTTATTTTAATGATACATGAAATTGATTTCTCATGAATATATGATTCATTTATAATCCACTTGTCTTTATTCATTTTTTAATGCATTAAACATATTAACAACATCCATCTCAATATATTTAAGAGATTAATTGGTTTGCACTGTCAGTGTAAAGTTTTACATTGTCAATGCATCACAATCATCCGTTTGTATTACTTTTCAAGTGGTTAAAATAAAAGTCAAATATTTTAAATAAATCAATGGTTGTGATTAACTGACTGTGTAAAAAATCTTTACACTGTCAGTGTATATCAATTAAATTCTATATTTAATATCAATATCAATTTGCATATAAAATAACTAATAACCAACAAAAGTTATTTGCATGAAAGAGTAATTTAATATTACATGTTAACTATGTACCTTTCACTATGATTATGAATAAACAAACATAGATATTTATTTCTCTATAAAAATTGCATCCACAAATTAATCACAAAAAATCATAAATTAAAATTTTATAGATTTTAAAATATTATATGAATTAACTGTGTACATTTCACCATCATAGAGAACTGCCATCAAAAAATTTAAAGTAGCAATATTTAATATTAATCACAAATAAAATATCTTCATGATAATTTGGAGGAAGAACATTTTGTCTTGGTTCATCACTTTGATGCTTGAAATATCAACCTCAGTTGCCATTATATGAACTACTTAAAAGATTATTCGATAAATTAATTTGTAAATTAAATGGACCGAGGCTAGAATCGTGAACAAATCACTTTCCTTATAAGTATTTCAAGCACTCCCAAATGTCTTGGAGTTGAAACGCAGGAATATCCAGGATAATTTAGCCTATACTCAAGTTTGCTCAAGATCGATAAAAACTCAAATGTAGTGAAGATGAAATCCATAATTTTGTGTGAAGAAGATATATTTTTCTAATATATTTTTCTGAATCTGAAATGCTCAATTTATAGGTCAAAATCTACTACACTTAGTTTAAAGGACGATGCACTCACAATACTGTAACAATTGTTGGAGGTAATCATATAATTTTATTTTCCATACTTAGCGTATTGATGTTGTTGTTTTTTTGTTAGCAGGAACATAAGATCAATATAAATTATCGTCTAACAGAGACGACAACTTGAAGTTATCTAGGATATTGGCATCTTATTTCTTGCCAGAAAGAGGTTATGGATCCATGGATCCTTATTATTCATCAATAAGCTACTACATTTGTTGTTGTTGTTGTTGTTGTTGTAGGTTACAGATGTGGTCTTGTAATGTTTCATTTTGATGACACAGCTCCTCCATAGTGGTTAGCATCTACACTATGATTGTTTGGTCTATTAGGTTTGGACTCCCTTTCTATGTGGAGAAAGACCCAAATATGATTAGCTCATTTGCATCACTTATTTAAGTAGAGAGAATACATTTAGAGGTGAGAGAGATAGAGAGAAAATAAGGATTCAAAAGAGAGAGAAAAGGAGAGAAAGTCATTACCGTTTTCTGCAATCAGTCTCACTAACTCAACGACCCCTGTTTCGTTAACTGTCGGATCAAGCTCAACTTTGGAGGGAAGGTTCGTAACACATGTATCTAACTTTTGACTCTTCGGAATTTTAAAACAACATTCGAGGTAAGAGTTATCTACTTCGCACTAAAGCTACATATTTGGGAAAATTTTCAGCTTTTTATTCTTATTTGTAAGCTAGTTTGCTTTGTGATTTGTGTTTGTTATCACTAGTTTGTAAATCAATTTAATATTCTCTTGTACCCTTAATTGATTATGGTGGAGTTATTTCTTTGGTCTAGATGACTCATGGTTTTTACTCTCATATTAAGAGGTTTTACATGTTAAAAATATTGGTGTTCTTTTGTTCCTTTATTTGTATGATTTTTGTCTTATATTTGTTGTTGATCCTCAAGGTTCCTACAAGTCTGGGGAATCTTATATCCGTTGCGTATTGGTTTGTTATTGTGTCTTAATTTCTCATCAGAGTGGCATCAAAGCTCTTTGTTAAGGATTATTTTACTTGTTCGAATGGTGGAGTCAAATACAAAGATGAAGATGATATTGTTGAATGGTTCTAATGGCATTTATGGAAGGGAAAGATGAAAGACTTACTATTTGTGAAGAAATTATATTTACCAATTTTTAGTTCCACAAAGTTGGATTCTGTGTCTGATGAAGAATGGGAGTTTGAACATCAACAGGTATGTGGTTTTATTCGACAATATGTAAAATATAATATTTATAATCATATTGGTAATGAGACACATGCAAAAACTTTTTGGGAGAAGATAGAGTCCTTGTATGGCTCTAAATCAGGGAATAATAAATTGTTCTTGTTGAATAGCTTCATAAGTTTGAAGTATAAGGAGACGACTTATATTTTAAATCACTTGAGGGAATTTCAAGGGCTCCTTTATCAGATGTCAGGAATGAGTATCAAATTTGATGATGAACTTTAGGGACTATTTAAATTGCTATCTTTACCAGAGTCGTGGGAGGTGTTTTAGGTTTCTATCATAAGTTCTGCTCCTAGAGGTTTTGTTTCTTTGGAAACGACTAAGGGTGGTATTCTTAATGAGGAGATGAGAAGGAAGGCATGTGGTTCTTCATCTCAACCTGAGGTACTTGTCACTTAAAATAGGGGGAGAAGTCATAAAAAGGAACTAGAGGGTGGTAGAAAGAATAGCATAAGCAAGTCCAAGTCGCGATACAAGAATTTGGTGTGTCATTATTGTCACAAAACATGACACGTACATAAGTATTGCTATCAGTGGAAAAGAGATAAAAATGTAAGAAGGGTGAGCCTAAACAAAGAGACCATGAAGATCATGATGATAATCGTGTTACTACTTCTACTAGTGATGATGTTGTAATTCTATGTGATCATGAGTCTGTTAATCTTGTATCAGACAAGAGCATGTGGATAGTTGATAGTGGTGCTACATTACATGTTACACCAAGGAAGGATTTCTTCATATCTTATACTTCTGGTGATTTTTGAGTGTTGGAGATGGGTAATGATGGTGTATCTAAGGTAATTGGTGTTGGTGATGTTTGCTTGTAAACCAACATGGGAATGTAATTGTTGCTTAGAGGTGTCAAACATGATCCAGATATCCGCTTTAATTTGATCCATGTGCATATGCTAGATGATTGTGGTTATGATAATCACTTGGGTTCTAGAAAGTGGAAACTTAATCAATTTAAAATGGTTATGGCTAGAGGGGAAAAGCTTTCAACTTTGGTTGTTGGGGACAATGTGAATGCTATCGACATGAAAACATCTTTGTGGTACCGAAGACTTACTCATATTAGTGAAAAATGGATTAATGTTTTGTCTAAAAGGATGTTCTTCTTGGATTAAAGAATGTAGATTTGGAGAAGTGTTCTCATTGCATGGCTGGTAAATAGACTATAGTATCTTTCAAGAGACATCCTCCCTCAAGGAAGTCAAAGTAGTTTCAATTGGTACATTATGATATTTGCGGTCCATTAAAGCTAAAATAATTTAGTGGTGCACTTTATTTTGTTACCTTTATTGATGATTGCTCTGTAAGACTATGGGTTTATGCCTTGAAGACAAAAGACCAAGTGTTGGAAAAATTCAAATAATTACATGCTTTAGTTGAGAGGAAGACATGCGAGAAGCTGAAATGTGTTCGTTCAGACAATGGTGGAGAGTATTATGGACCATTTGACTCATATTGCAAGCAGTGTGGTATTGCATATGAAAAGACTCCTTCTAAAACTCCTCAGTTGAATGGTTTAGCATATAGGATGAATCGAACATTAATTGAAAGAGTAAGGTGTATGATTTCTGAAGCTAAGTTGCCTAATCATTATTAGGGATATACACTTTACATGATAATGCATGTTATTAATCTCACTTCTAATGTTGCTTTGAACAGTGAAGTTCTAGACAAAATTTGGTTTGGAAAGAATGTCAAGTATGATCATTTGACAGTCTTTGGCTATAAGGCTTTTGTGCATATTCCAAAGAATGAAATATCCAAGTTGGATGCAAAGTAAAAATAGTGTATCTTCATCGACAATAAGCAAGATGATTTTGGTTACATGTTGTATGATCATGTAGGGAATAAGCTTATTCGAAGTCGCGATGCGGTGTTTACGGAAGACTAAACTATTGAAGATATTGATAAGGTAGAGAAGGCTACACCGAAGAAAGATATCAATTTGTCTAATGTTGATCCAGTTCGGTTACCTAGTCATAATCTGGATGTTATTGGTGGTGATGATCACAATGGTGAGCCATATGATTATGTTGATGATCAACAACTTGGAGATGATGTAAATATTATAACTAATGATGGTGAAGGGGAGAGCAATATGTCACAGGATAAGAATCTTGGTGAAGCTCGAGAATCATCTCAATTTTAACTTAGGAGGTCTAACAGGCAGAGACAACCTTCTACAAGGTATAATTCTGATGAGTATGTGACTTTGACTAATGAGGGTGAACCCGAGTGTTTTCAAGAGGCCGTGGAAAGTGATGAAAATAAAAAATTGGTGGATGTAATGCATGATGAGATAAAATTATTTTATGATAATCACAGTTATTATTTAGTGAAGTCGCCTAAAGGAAAATGGGCTTTGGAAAACATATGGATTTATAGAGTTAAACATGAGAGCAACTCTAAGTCTCCAAGATATAAAGTCATACTAGTGGTGAAAGGTTTCCATAAAATAAAGGGTGTTAGTTTTAATGATATTTTCTTACCTGTTGTATAGATTTCATCAATTAGAACTGTGTTGAGTTTGGCTGCTACTCTTGATTTAGAGGTTGAGCAAATGGATGTGAAAACAGATTTCCTTCATGGTGATTTGAAGGAAGAGATCTATATGAAATAACCCGATAGTTTTCAAATTAAAGGTAAAAAAGATCATGTGTGTAGATTGAGATATAGTTCATATGGGTTGAAGCAAGCTCTAAGAAAGTGGTACAAGAAGTTTGAGTCTGTTATGTGTGATCAAGTATAACAAAAGACAACTTCAGACCATTGCGCCTTTGTTAGAAAATTTTCTAACGATGACTTCATTATTTTGTTGTTATATATTGATGATATGCTTATTATAGGGAAAAGTATTTCTAACATTAACCGGTTAAATAAGAAATTGGGAGAGTCATTTTTCATGAAAGACATGAGAGCAGCTAAACATATTCTTGGCATTAGAATCATGTGTGACAGAAAAGAGAAGAAACTTTAGATGTCACAAGAATATTATATCGAAAGAGTGTTGAAAGTATTCAAAATGGAAAATTCTAAGGTGTTTTATGTATTCAATGGTGTGTACAAGACCAAATATAGCACATGTTGTTGGTACAGTCATTAGATTTTTGTCAAATCAAGGTAGAGAGCATTGGAATGTTGTAAAATGGATTTTAAGGTATCTTCGTGGTACTACTTCTGCGAGGCTTTGTTTTGGAGGAGATAAGCCTACTCTATTGGGGTACTCTAACTCTGATATGGATGGAGACATCGATTCCATAAAGTCCACTTTGGGCTACATGATTAAATTAGCACAGGGAGTTATGGTTTGGCAGTCCAGATTGCAAAAGTGTGTAGCATTTTCTACTACAGAGGTTGACTTCATTGTAATTACCAAAGCATGCAAAGAGTTACTATGGTTGAAGAATTTTTTGCAGGAACTTGGTTTTGTTCAAGACAATTATGTGTTATTTGTTGATAGTCAAAATGATATTCATCTTGGTAAGAAATCGACTTTTCATAATAGGTCCAAACGAATTGATGTGAGATATCATTGGATACATGATGTTTTGGATGCTAAGTTGTTGGAGTTAGCTAAAGTTCATACATATGATAATGGTTCTAATATGATGACCAAAACATTACCAAGAGGGAAATTTGAAGGTTGTTATGATATCGTTGGTTTAGCGATTTCCTCTACATAGTTGTGAAGGGGAGATTTGTTGGGTTTGGGCTCCCTTCCTATGTGGAGAAATATCCAAATATGATTAGCTCATTTGTCTCACTTATTTAAGTTAAAAAAATCAATTTAAGGTTGAGAGAGATAGAGAGAAAATAAGGATTCAAAAGAGAGAAAAGAGGAGAAAAACTCATTTCGTTTTTCTGCAATCAGTCTCACTAAATCGACGATTCCTGATTCGTTAAGTGTCGGATCGAACTCAAATTTGGAGGGAAGGTTCTTAACACATGTATCTAACTTTTTAATATTTTGAATTTTAAAACAACGTCTAAGGTTAGAATTATCTGCTTTGCACTGAAGCTACAAATTTGAGAAATTTTTCAGTTTTTTTATTTCTTATATGTAAGGTAGTTTGCTTTGTGATTTGTGGTTGTTAGCACTAGTTTGTGAATCAATTTAAGATTCTCTTGTACCATTAATTGATTATAGTAGAATTATTTCTTTAGTCTGGACGACTCGTGGTTTTTACTCTCATATTGAGGGGGTTTTCATGTTAAAAAGATTGATGTTCTTTTGTGCCATTACTTATTCGATTTTCCGTCTTATATTTGTTGTTGATCCTCAAAGTTTCTACAAGTTTATGGATTTTTATATCCATTACATATTAGTTTGTTATTGTGTCTTAATTTCCCAAAAAATTGTTTGTGATACTATTGGTGGCAACCCTCACCATTGTGAGACGAAACTGAAACTAATAATAAAACTTATATATACATGACTTATATTAGTTTTTTCGAATCACACAGTAGGCTCAAAATAGAGTTGAAATATACACCTAATATGTATGAGATTTATGAGTCGCTTATGAGTATTGATAACGAGTATTAATAGCGACGATGTGTTGTGTCTCTCTCTTATCCCACCGATATCTCTTTGTAACAAAAACTCATTTTGATTAGATGGGTCTAAATAGGGTTTCAAACCTTGAATTCTTGTTAGCATTGAACTTCTTATGTTTCATATTATAGGGTAACTTTAGGTTAGAAAAAAAGAGCAAGTGGGCAACCACATCCCATACTATGCTGAATAAATTGGTGGACGGTTGACAAATGATTATATGAAACAAAGTTGTGTGCGCAAATGGGATTATATGATAATTGATAGCAACAGATTGACAAGCATTTCGTCGTTTTCATATATAAGTGCATGTATTCATCTTGACAAACCTAAACCCCTCCGAAAGAATAGGCTTTTTATACTAATGAAATGGAGAATTAAATTATTATGGTATTGAAAATATTGTGTGAGCATGGGTCAACTCAATCTTCTCAATAATAAGACGGTTAGGCTTTAATTAATTAATTAATCACTTATGAGATTAGTACCATTGTGGAATGTTGAGTCAAAAAGTGCTTAAGGTGACATGGAATGCTTGAGTGTATACACATTTCACATCACAACCACAATAACGGATTGCTGCATACAACTTCTATTTGCTTGCTTCATAGTGCTATCATGGTGATTAAAAATGTCTCAATTCATGTATCGAAATTCATAACTCATATGATTCATAAATTTTTTGGATTGACACGTATATATGATTAACATTTAATAAAATAAAATAAATAATTAAATATATTTGTAATTCTCTTAAATATTTCAGATTCGTTTTTAATCTCAAAATATCTTTTTTAATTCTTCTAAAAAAAATTTATCCACGTTTTTTTGTTCTTCCTACAATTTAGTGACGGTTTTTATAACTTAGAAATTGAATTAACGACGGTCTTAATAACGTTTTATTATGTAACAATTGAATTAATGATAATTTTTAGTATTAGAGACTAAAAATGTTGATGAAAATTTTTACGAAGACCATTTTTTTTATTAAAAAAAACTAAAAACAAAAATTAAAATATTTAAGAAGACTTAAACATATTTAACCCTAAAATAAATTAAGTTGTTGTTAAAAATTAAGATTTGAATTTGAAATTCAAAATATATGAGATTTTTGTTGAATTGTAATTCCTTATGTCGAATCAGGTTGTTCGACAGAAGTAAAGAAGTGTCTAATCACCTAGGTGTCGAAATGTCGAAGAGTATATCGACAGTAATGTTAGATTTAACTTTATTTGTTTGTCAAATCCAAAATCTATAAATAGATAGTAACTCCTATTATTATATATTTAATTGTTTTGCTGTTGCAAAAGGAATAGAGAATCACAGTTTGTGAGCAGAGAGAAACTCTGCAAAATCAATTCATCTTCTTCCCTCTCTCGATAAATCCTAATCCTTTCTTTTCCCAATTCATTTTTTTCTTGTTTTTATCATGATTGTCACAATCTTGTAACTAAGGTTGGTTGATTCACTCAAGTGAAGAGTGGAGAACAAGAGAGAATTCGATCGATTGATTGAATCGTATTCATCAAGATTGAGTCGGAATTAATCAAAAAATTTGATTTAATTCCAATAATTCTATCTTGACTAAATAATTTATTTCATCATATTGTTGGTCAATCGTTAGAAAATTGTTGTGCATAATATAATTTTAAGCAATCAAGAAGGAAAATGTAACAAAATAGACACTTTATATAAAAAACATATTTAGTCGGTAAAAAAGGTTACTACATCAAAAATATATAAGCTATATAAAAATGATTCAATTTTTTTGGAGAAAGATTCGTTATGAAAGATGTTTTACAAAAAATAGTGAACTATATTAATGGATTATTATGTTAAGAAGTTGAAAAAAAGTGGATTATTATGAGATAGAAGATCGATAAATCTTTCTCGATGTAAATCAAGAAACTAAGATTTATACTTCTTAAACAGGTATGAATTTAATATAGAATCAAGAAAGAAAATAAATAGAAGAAACATATATAATCAACCAATATAATAAAAGAAAAATGAAGGAACAACAAGTTATTGACTAGTGTGTATAGGATGAATTTTTTAGAAATAATAATCAATGTTTTTCTGAAGTTGCTCCTAAATTCAAGAAGAAGAATTATAAAAAAAAAATGGTTGTTTATAATACTCACTTTAAGAGTGATTCTCTTCGTTCTTAATAATTTTTTTATTTGAATTTGGTTTATGTGCTCTGAAATTCTCGTACAATTTTCAATAATATTATTTTTTATTTAAAATTTTGAATAAAATCTATAACTAATACTTAATTTACATATTTTTTAATTTAATTAAACTTTCTTAGATTTAAAATCTTAGAGATGAAAATTTTTAATTTTGCCAATTTTGATCTTAGGTCTATAGATGATTTTTTTTTTTTTTTTTGCTCTAAGATGGCTAAGGTCCAAGGAAGCAAAAACCAACCTACAGGAGGCAAAAGACCAACAAAACAATCATTATTAATTACACCAGCCATGAATTATGGGCATTCCTCAAACAAACAATTATTATTAGACATTGTAACAGTGAATTTGGCCAGGTGGTCAGCACAAATGTTGGCTTTGCGATGAATGTGTTTGACTCGCCATTCAGGGATGTTCTTCAAGTATTCTTGGACTTTGCGCAATATGCTTATGCCTTGCCAATATTGTCTTATTCTTGTTCTGGATATCTCTCACCACTGTTATATTATCTACTTGGATCTCTACTTTATCATAACTTTATCATATATACACTTCTAAACCATGGAAATACCTTCCAAAACATGCCATATTTCAGCATTGTAAACATTACAAATGTATATGCATTTTGAATAATTCTGCCACCTTGATGTCTTATTCTTATGTATAGGTTCATCAGTATTTGACGTAATTCGTCATTCTTCATTGAGTTTTATAGCAGTAAAAATTTTGAGATTAAGTTATTGATTAACTTAATTTATAAAGTAAGAGTCGTCATCATGTTTTTATTATTTTCAAAGATTTTCTGAGTCTCATGCCTATGTACCAACAAGTGCAATGAAAAATCAAAACCTCGTAGTTCGTGGTAAAAATAACAAAGATGTTAGTTTTAATTCATTTTTAATGAAAACGCATTTTGTCATTTAAAGAAGAATACTCAGATAGTCATCCACAAGTATGAGAATTTTGCATCACCATAGAGAAGAGCTCCAACGTGGATAAAGATCAACAAGTATGCTACTAGTTCTCTTGGGTGGAAAAGTAATTATCATCAATACTATAGGGATAGGAGAATTACATCTCTACTATGGAAATGAGTCATGTCTAAACTTTGAGAAAAAAGTTTTAAAAGAAAAAGTGCACAAAGGGTACAAAAATGATTTAAATGAGATGCATTTTTTAGTATTTTTTAAATTGGTCTAAATATGCTTAAGATGTATTAGCATTTATTAAGAAAAAAAATTTTGAAAACCACTTGACAAAGGTCAAGGTTTTATTAAGAAAATGATTCAAATTGAAAACAAGAAAGTTTTAAAAAAAGTGAGAAGATATTGAAAATCAAAGAAGGAGAGGAGAAGAATATACTATCCTAGAGCATAAAGTAAAAATCTAGGGAAGAAAGATCTAACAAAGAGATAGAAAGCTTTATGGCATAAGTCAAGCAAGAATTCTCACCTTTGAATTAAGCCTCAAGCAAGCCAAATACGCAAAGAATAAATCATGTATTAAATGAAACATGATAACCAAGCCAAGTCTTCAAAAGAAGTCCAAAGTCAAAGGTACCAGATGAATCTCAAGGTCTCAAATCACAAGCTTTTAAAGTAAGGGTCAAGGTCCTAGTTCTAAGTCCATAACTCCATAATAATGCTAAGGAAAGTAACCACAAATCCATGAATCCAGAGAACCAAGTTTTTAGGGGTTCCTCCTTTATTAATGTCTTTAAAAGAAAAAGAGAAATACAAATGGACAAAGAGCAAAAGATAAATGACATTAAAGTAAAATTAATACAAAATAATGTTAGTAAATGATGTTAGTAATCAAAAAGGGAAAGACAATTTGTCATTTTTTGGAGAACACTCAACTATTCACCCACAAGCATGAAAATATGGACCTTTACATCACCTATGAGAAAGGCTCCAACTTGGATAATATCGACAAGTATGTCACTAGTTCTCATAAGTGAAAAGGAGACAATATTTTCACACAATACCATGAGGAGTGAGAGACTTACATTCTCACTTATGAAAATGACTTACTTTTGGGACAAACTTATAGCTATGTTAAACAATCGTAATTTGACTTATGTAGAAGTCACAACTATCTGAGATCAGTCAATAATAATGTTTGTGTTAATAGATGCTAGAGAAATGATATGTAAATCATTCTCCTAAAGCTATGTCACACAAAAAAAGATAATTGATCAAGCACAAAGGTTAGGAGAGTGGTCCATTACATCAGTTTATACTTCAGTGTACTTAGGACAAACTTATGCATCAATCCAAAGTACCTTAAATGATCCATGATCAATTAAGAGGTAGATTTGAAATGATGAAAGTTCATCAAACACCAATCCACACATCATGGACAAGATGGACACAAACTATCCAATTGATCAAGAGGAAAAGAAAGAGATGAAGAAGAGGACAAGAGAGATCACACCCAAATTGGATCAAAGGTTTGATCAAGTCATCATCAAAATCAATCATCTATTTTGGTGGATTAAGGTTTTCACTCCATCAACACCCAAGATCCATTGAGTTTTTGATGAGACCTATAATCAAAACAACAATTATTTAAGGCCAACAGAAGTCAACAAAGGTCAAACAAATATAAAATACAATAAAGTAAAATAAAATGCATCAAAAACATTTTTAAAATGAACTTTAAAAGGGAAATAAAAGAGAAAATCCATAAATTCCTTCAAAACACCAAATAAATGGCCAAGAAAATTATGAAAGGTTGGAAATAAAATAAGAAGCATATAATAAATATTTTTAGAATTTTAAAATGAATAAAACTATTTTTAAACCAATTAAAACAAAGGAGAAAAGAGAAAATTCAAGAAAAATAGAAAAGGAAAGTAAAAATAAGATGAAGAAAAATAAAAGAGAATTTTAGAAATTATTTTGGTATTTTTTGGATGTAAAATAAATTTTCTATGAATTTTAAAAGAAAGTGAAATTTAAAATAAAAAAGGAAAAAGAAATAAAATCAGAAAAAATACGGAGCATTGGATCTGACTTCATTACTTGACGTGGCAGATCCAACAATCATAAGGTTGGGGCGCACGATAGATAGTCAAAATAAAACACGATATCTAATTCAAATTGGACTAATCAAAACATTTCAAATTGCAAACGTGTCTCCAAACTCAGATGACCTGAGATAAACTTCGGTCGTCTTTCCCGATGGTCCATCACCAGAATTTCATTGTGTGATAAATTCAGAATATGAGACCACCACCAATGTCATCGCCTCCTCATCACGAATTCAACCTCATGTTCGAAATTCATTTATCTAAACTGAGCAGGAAATTTTAGAGAAGTTTCAGAAGCAAGCAAGCCACGAAAATAAAATTAAATGATGAACACGATCAATCAACACCAGATAAGTTAGGGGAAAGCATCAGAGAATGAATGACTACATTGTGGTAACTTGTTTGAGTTTAAATGATGCTCAGAACTATCTTGTCCAAATGATGGTCAGAAGTTGATGAATCTCGATCTGGTTAGAGCGATTCAGGAGTTCTTGGAGCTTGGGAATTGTTGCAAAAGCTTTAGAGAAGATCGAAGGTGCTAATGGAATCAAGAAATTGGATTGAAACAAGCTGGAATTCAAAATACGATAGTTCAATTTTCTGGAAAAGTTTTAGAGAGAAACAGGGATTTCTTGGCTCTCAAAAGCTTGGAAATGAATGCAGTAGCTTCCTCTATTTATAGGGAGTGTGTTTGGATCGAAATACGTGTGGAATAAAGCTTAATTCGTGCAAAATGAATTTGATCATGAAGTGAGAAAAGTGTGACTTGCAATCCATCAAAACTCAGCCAAATCATGCGTTTCAAGGGTCAATTAACTTTTGGAGACTTGATTAAACATGTTTAGGTCCAAAACGCGTGGTAATTCGGCTTGGAATTGAGATTAGTGAAGTTCAAATTTCGAACCGTGGTGATTTCTTCAGTTTCAAGTCACCATGTTCAACTCAATGGGGCATCTTGCTCGTGAGGCTTTTTTATCCCATTCTTTTTACAATGTGTTGACATCATAACAAAAATTATAGTGTGCCAAGAAAGATTGCATTTGGATGCTTCAGTACAAAGTTATGGAATATTTAAGTTGGCACGAAAAACTGGTCATGCAACTTAGAAAATTCGAAGTCCCAAATGGCTGAAAATGACCTGTAATGTCTCAATAAATTCCATGGCCTTTCAAGCATAAATTGACTTTGATCCTTGAAGCAAGCTTGGAGAGTGAATCACAAATAATATTATGCAAAATGAATCAGCTCCATATGTTGAAAATTGAAGAAGTTATAGACCTTAAAAGTTGAGAAAAAGTCACTTGAAAATATGTCAAATTTCACTAAGTCCACAAATGACCTATAATGTCACCAAATTTTTGATGATCCTCCAAGCATAATTGGCTCTTGTCATGTAAAGATAAGTTTTATAGGATATTTATAAGAGGCATATGCAAAAAGAAGCATTAAAAATGTTGAGAATTGAAGAAGTTGTGCTCCTTTGAACTTTCACTTCAAATGTTGACTTTTTGGTCAAACCTCTTGGAATAAACTTGTGCACTTGGACTTTCTTGCATTTCAAGGTACATGGATGATCATATGAACTCAAAAAAATATGTCCTTGAATGTCTCTTGATTAGATTGCTTAACGTTTGAAGTAACTTGTTGAAGAAGGCATGGAAATAAACACATGAACCTTTGACTTTTCTTGAAAAATAAACCATAAGACTTTGAGATGTTGTTGATACAAATGATATTGAAAGGTGCTTGATAACCTTAGAGATCATCCTTGAGAGACAAGCCTCTTGAGAATCAATGGTTGAGCACACTTTGTTGAGGAATCAAAACAAACCTTAGCTGAGGAGCCATGCTTGATGCTCTTGATTATAAAACCCTACCTTGCACAATAAATTTAAAGAAAGCAAAACATATTTTTGATATTTTGATTAGTGGTAAAATAAGATATGAACATATAAACATAAAAGGTAAAACACCAACGAAAACATGCTTGATGATCCCTGCAAAAAGCAAACCTAAAGATGAGGGGGGGGGGGGGGGGGGGAGATCAAGATGTGATCTTGTTTGTATGCAAAGATGCAAATGGTATGTGGGATCTTAGGGTTAAAAATTAGGGTATGACAAATGCCCCTATGCAAATGGTATTGAGGAGACTTAAATATAGAAAACCCAAATTTGGCTCTAAGATACTGTAAAATGCTTATGATATGATATGATATGAATGCATACGAGGATCTCCGTGGGGAATATAGCACCACGAGAGACAAATAATTGATGGAGAAAGAGGATACTGAAATTCCGCAGGGGAAATAATAGTTTCCAAAGGGGGGAAAACCTAACGGGGACAAATAAAGTTCCATAGGGGAACAACTCAACTCGGGAATAACTATTATATTGGAAAGAAACCAATGCATAGTTAGAAAACAAACGAACCAAAGGCCCAACGGAGGAAGACTTATCAAAGCAAGACTTTGTTGAGTAAAAGATCAATAAAAGGGGAAAGATCAATCAATGGGGATGCCTAACTCCACTAGGGGAAGAAATATTACCTAAATATCAGTCAAGTGATAGCTTAACAAAGGTAATAAGACCCAACAGGAAAGATTACCAACTACCAACCGAGTTATAGCATAACAAAGGTAACCAACTATGAGACCCCAATGTTGACCCTAAGATCCCTCATGTTATCTCATCATATGCATTAGCATTGGGATCACACCTTGGCATTCTCCTTACCCCTCCATTCATTGGGTTTGCATTGGGAGAGATCACCAAGCACATCTTGATTGTATCATACTTTGTTTTTCATTATTTACTAACCAAAATCCCAAAAATATGTCAATATATAGTTTGTTTCTTTTGTAGGAAATGTGTATGCTCACCTATGCTCCATCAAGCTCATATCTAGGGTTTAAGACCCTCTATACAAGGAGCTCAATCAAGAATTGGTTTACATTGGTTCTAAGCATCGTATATGGATCCCCATGATATTCACATGTTATTTTGATCAAGAAATCATCAAGAGTTTGAAGTTTGTTTGCCTTGGAAACCCTAATTCATCAGGGTATCTTGTGTGACTTCTTCAACAAGTTTCTTTAAAATTGATTAGATATTTCAAAGGATACTTCATATTACATCATATTATGCATATATTATCCTCCATGAGTCCCAAAAGTCAAGAAATTGTCAAGCTAGCAAGATGGTTCATGGTGGTTGACCAGAGAAAGTTAACTGGTCAAAACGGGGGTTCCTTAAACCCTATCTCCTACAATTTTTATCATATGAAAATGATTTTAAGAGCAACGTTACTTAAAATGACATTCCAAACAACTTTCATGTTGAAGTCAAGAGCTAGTTTTGCTTGGAAAGTCATTTTTTTATGGTGAAAGATTATAGGTCATTTTGTCTGAACCCTAGTTTGGAGGTCAACTTCCCAACACTATAATCTCACCTTTCCAAAAAGTCCAAGATCATCTCATTTGGCCAAAGGATGTAGGACTTGCGCATGGGTGCAACATGAAGAACCATTTGGATGATTTCCACTTCCACTTTTCATACACGATTTCATGGCTTTGTAACATGATTTCAGCATGATCCTCACTCATTTTTGGACCTGATTACATCACTTGATGGGCCTATCACACGCCCATGCAAGCATGCAAGGGAATTTCTCAAAATCGGCCAAAATTGGAAGTGTGTGGAAATGAATCTCCTTCGCTAGAAATAAGACCCTCATTGCTCAGAATTAAGGACCCCATGCCCAAGCTTTGAACCTACAATCCCAAACCCTCACCATTGAAGGATAATCTTGAAGGTTTTTTTTAAAATCGAGTTTCAAATCTCCATTTGTATTAATATTGAAACTCCAAGAGTCCAAAGCTTTTCTTGATCCTAATCACTTCCAACAAGCATCTAAAGCAAGGCTAAGCACAATTGGAATCAAGATCGTGCCATTTTGAAGCTCCATTGAAGGTGAATTTTCAGAATTTTCTTCTCTTCGATTCTCCCTCAAATCTTCACCATTCTTTGTGATTTTTGGTTGTCTGAAGTCCTATCAATGTAGGCAAGAAGATTGAGTTGCTTTGAGGTCAAATCAAAGCAACTCAGTTCATGATCCTCAAAATTCAAATCCCTATATCTTTTTATATACTTGGAATTAGAGAAAATTGAGGTCAGATTCGTGCTCCTGAGCATTTTTCCTTCAAATTAGTGTATTCATTTTTCATTTTTCATAAGGTTTTGGTTGGACCAGTCCGGTGGTCCTCGCCGGAGAAGATGATCGGAGCTAGGGCTCCGGTGGTGTGTTGGATCAATCCAGGCCATCTGATCTGTTTCGCATGTTCTAATCTCACGCGTCCAATTTGATTACCAAGCGAGTGGCGCATTTGACTAAGGTGTTTGTGGAATGCGCGCGCTTGGCCATCAGATCTGCCACCTCAATTAATGAGGGAAATCTGATGGCCCTTATTTTTTTGATTTTTTGATTTTTTTGTGTTTAATCCATTTATTTTGATTAATTCATATTAATTTCATTTTTAATCCAAAAAACATGGGACTTTCACCAAAAATATTTAAATATTTTTCTCTTTTATTTTCTGAAATAAAATTATTTTTTGGATTAATTTTTATATTTTTCATGAATTAATTATTTTTGTGCATATTTTTAATTGTTTAAAAATACTTCTGACTTTTCAAAAATTATGAAATTTTTTGTCTAAGGTCCTTTGACCTTGTTTGACCTAGGATAAATATCTTGGCTATTTATTTGGTGTTTTGAAGAGGTTTTAGGTTTTGACCAAACCAAATTTAATTTAAATGCATTTTTAATTTGATTTTTAATTGATTAATTATGTAGAAATTATGTTGAGCCATTTTTATTGACTTGTGAAGTTTAACTATGTGTTTGGGGTCTTAGTCAAGGTTGATTTGATTTTTGTTGAGTTAAAATCATTGGATTTAGGGGATTGATGAAATGCACATTTCATCTCCCAAAATGAATGAATGATTTTAATTTGATAAAATTTCTTCCATGACTAGTTTGTGTTTCTCTCATTTCCCCTTCCTCTTCATCTTCAATCCCATTCTCTCACATCCTTTCCATTGACTAATGAAGTCTCAATATCCTAAGGCTAATTGGTTTATCAATAACTGTGTTAGATGAGCCAATACAAGTATGGATGAGATAGGTCCATCCTTTAATCTTTTTCTTTTTTGTGTGTGGTATGTTTTAGGAGTATGGTTTATTATACCATATCTCTAACATGCATTAACACCAAAATTTCTATTGCCAGACCTCAGATAGTTATGACTTCTACATAAGTCCAATTACGATTGCTTAACACAGAGCTAAATTTTGACCCAAAGGCATAGCATTCTAGTAAGTGAAATTATAAGTCTCCCCCTTTCATGGTATTGTATGGAAACTTTACCTTTTTTCCTTCCTTTGGAAGATGTCTTGGGTTCAAGGATCCATGCTTGTGAATAGAGGGTTGAGTGTTCTCTAAAGAATGACTTAATCAATTGAAAAGCAAAACATCATTAACATCTAACCAACTAACATTTGACTAACCTTTATTAATCTTGCTTTTATTTACAAGTAATTTATTTTATGCAATTTAAGTTCAAGTCATTTACCATTTTATTTGTCATTTACATATCATTTAACTTGTTTCTGTTTATGTCATTTTCACTTCGCTCATTTGAGCCATATATTTTGATTGTATATATTTGTTTGTATATTTTGTTTGTGTTTGTGGTCTTAGGACCTTAAAATACTTTATAAATAACAAAAACCCTAAAAAAATGTTTGTGTGGACTGTTGGATTCGATCTGAGCTTTTGGACTTAGAATTAGGCAACCTTCCATATATAAAAGGACTTGGCTAATGCCAACATTTATGAGACCAAGTTATTATGATTTGAGATTTCATCTGATGCAAGTATTGGGATCTACATAAATTCATCTACTACATGGTCTTGATATAATTGTTACTTTGAATCCGTGTCTAATGCCTTATTCTGAGCTAATCAAAGAGTATGTCATCTGATACATGAGAAGGCAAAGAAGACTGTTAGCTGTGAAGTTGCTTGCTTGGATGTGGCTATCTTTGTTTGATGATTTGTTCTCCATATTGCTATTTGCTTGATTCAAAGTCCAAAGGGAAATTGGGTTTTCTATATGACATTCTTGTTTGTTGGATTGCATCCCATTGGTCAGATATTTTCAACTCTTAACTTTTAATTTTATGCTTAGGATTAGTCTCTTCATCTCCTCCCACTTCTTAAATTTAAAAATCTCTCCCCCTTTTCAAAAAACTTTCTTTGCTTGTGATTTCAAACTTAGACTCTTTTTGTAAATTAGAAACTTTGGCCTTATGCCATTGCATTTTAAAAATATTTTCTTAATCAAACTTGTAAATAAATCTAATCATATTGACTTAAAATTTCAAAAGACAAAAAGAACTAACACTCATTCAAACTCTTTTAGGCTCCTTTAGGCCTCTTTTAAACTTAATTTTTTATTAAAAGCAATCCACTCATTTTGAAATTGATACCACGAACTACGAGGTTTTGATCCCTCATTTTTATGTTGGTACGTAGGCACAAGTCCGAAATTCTTGTCAAACACTAAATATAATTAATGAATTCTTTTCTCATCCCCACACTCTATTTGTGTCAAACATCATTTTATACCAAAAATACATACACACATAAAAAAGGGCTCCCTAGGAATACCTAGGACACTTTAGGTGCTAACACATTTCCTCTGTGTAACCAACCCCCTTACCTGTAATCTCTGGAATTTTATTAGTTTTGATTTGGAAACTTCTTATCTTTGGGTTTTGTTCATACTTTTCCCTTTTTCTCTGGAAACAATAAAAGCGCGGTGGCGACTCTGGTTTTATCGACATTAAGTTTATCCATAGCTTAATGGTCATGAATTTACCGTTACACCAACCAAAGGTAAGCGAAAATTTTACCTACTATCAGCCAAGTGATAACTTAACAAAGGTAATAATCTAAAACAAGAAAGATTACCAACTATCAGCCGAGTGATAGCTTAACAAAGGTAACCAACCAAAGGTAAAGGAGATATTACCTACTATCAGCCAAGTGATAGCTTAACAAAGGCAATAAGCTCAAAAGGGAAAGATTACCAACTACCAGCCAAGTGATAGTTTAACAAGGGTAATAGGCCCAAAAGGAAATAGAAATTATTACCTACTATAAGTCAAGTGATAGCTTAACAAAAGATAATAAGTTCAAAAGGAATGATTACGAACTACCAGTCAAGTGATATTTTAACAAAGGTAACCAACCAAAGATAAAAAGGAACATTACCTTACTATCAGCCAAGTGATATATATATATATATATATATATATATATATATATATATATATATATATATATATATATATATATATATATATATATATATATATATATATATATATATATATATATATATATATATAACAAAGGTAATAAGCTCAAATGGGAAATATTACCAACTACCAGCAAGGTGATAGCTTAACAAAGGTAACCAACCAAAGATAAAAAGGAACATTACCTAACTATCAACCAAGTGATAGCTTAACAAAGGTAATAAGTTCCAAGGACCAAAGTTCAACCCAGGAATAAACGGGTGAGAAACGGTCAAAGAAGACTCAATCCAATAAGGAGATAAACTCAAATGGGAATTAATTTCATCTAGATAATGAACTGGAAAGGAAGACTAAAAGAAAACCTTCCATGAGGATCAAACTCCATGGGGAGTTAGAAAGGATAAGTTATTTCTGCCTAAGGTCGACACTCTAATAGATAGCAGCCTTCAATGTCTTCTAATGTTTCATATGAAAATATTCCTTGGAAAATTCTCAGAAACAATCATTAGACATAAACAATAATAACAGTATAACAATCAAGCACAGAGGCAAAGTGACAGATGAACCAGGAGCACTCAAGGTTTACATCAGATGATACACATAAACAATGATAACTCAGTCTCAGATAGTTGCATCGGCCAAGTCCTCAAAGCATAGGGAAGTTGACTACTCTAAGTCCAAAAGTTCAGATCAAGTCCAACAGTCCACCAAGATATTTTTTAGGGGTTTTGTTATTATTAGGTATTTTAAGGCCCTAAGACCACAAACAGAACAAAATCACAAGCAAACAATATATACAATCACAAGATATGGCTCAAGTGAGAAAAGTGAAAAGGACTGAAACATAAACATTTTGCATGAAATGTAAATGGAAATGAATGATAAAGGTACTGAAATTTAAATTGCATTAAGTAAATTACTTAAAAGTAAAGAATTATTAATAAGAAGTTAGTTAATGTTAGTGAAATATTTTGATTGTTTAAGTCATTCTTTGGATAAATCAACAAGTATGCCACTAGCTCTCACGAATGGAAGAAAGGTCAAGTTTTCACACAATGCCATGAAGAATGGGAGACTTACAATCTCACTTACAAGAATGTTATGCCTTTTGGGACAAATTTAGCTCTATGTTAAGCAATCGTAATTGGACTTATGTAGAAGTCACAACTATCTGAGGTCGGGCAATAAAAATATGGGTGTTAATGCATGTTAGAGACTTGGTACAAAGAACCAAACTCCTAAAACATACCACACTAAAAAATAAAGTGGGAAGGACCTATCTCAGTCAGACTCATGTTGATTCATCTGATACAAGTGTTGAGAATGTATCAAATGTGAGTAATGTGGATAATAGTCCCACATTGGTTGGTAATGTGGAGACTTGAGCATTTGAATCAACTAGTATTTTGACTTGAAGAGAATTCATTGGTCAATGATGGATTAGGGAAGAATGGAGATGAAGATGAAGAGGGAAGGGGAAATAGAAACCAAAATTGATCATAGGAGGAATTTCATTTGATCAATACTATCTATTCATTTTGGGGGATGAAATATACATTTCATCAACCCCCTAAATCCAATAGTTTTGATCAAATGGAAGTTCAAATCAACCATGATCAAGGCCAAACAGAAAGTCAAACATCACAAAGTCAATCAAATGACTCAAAAATATTTTTAAACAATTAAACAATTAAAAATCAAATTAAAAATGAATTAAAATGCATTTTAAAATGGACAAAACCTCAGATCCCTTTAAATAATCAAATAAATGGCCAAGGGATTTATCCTAGGTCAAACAAGGTCAATGGACCTTAGCAAAAAATGTCATAATTTTTGGAAAGTCAGAAATATTTTAAAATATTTAAAAACAAGTCCGAAATCAATTAATTCGCAAAAAATATATAAATTAATCCAAAAAATGATTTTAATTCAAAATATGGAAGAGGAAAATATTTAAATATTTTTGGTGAAAGTCCCATATTTTTTGGATTAAAAATGAATTTATTATAAATTAATCAAAATAAGTGGATTAAAAGAAAAATCAGAAAATAAAATAAAAAGCGAAAAAACAAGGGCCATCAGATCTCCCTCATTAATTGAGGTGGCAGATCTGATGGCCACATGCTAAGGGCATGATGCGCTTAAGTCAACTGCGTGGCAAAAGGAGTCATCTGAACCAATGGCGAAGATCAGAATGTTGGGATATGATCAGATGGGTGGGATGTTGCCAACACATCACCGGAGCTAGGGCTCCGGTCATCTTCTCCGGTGGACCTCACCAAACTGGTCCACCACCAACTTCCATAAAAATGAAAAGTGGATACAGTATTTTAAAGGAAAAATCATCAGGGATCCAAATTTGACCTCAAATTTCTCTAATTCCAAGTATATTGAAAGATACATGGATTTGAAAATTAAGGAGTATGATCTGAGTTACTTCGATTTGACCTCAAAACAACTCAATCGTGTTGCCTGCATTGGTAGGACTTCAGCCAACCAAAAACCAAGTGAAATGATGGAGAATTGAGAGAGAATAGAAGAAGGAAAGTTTCAAAAAATTCACCTTGTGTTTGCAGTGATGAAGCTCAATCTGGATCTCAATTTACTTGGGTTTGGTTCCACTAGCTTGTAGGAGATTAAATGGATGCTCAAATGGTTTGGACTCTTGGAGTTTCAATCTTAAAACAGAAGTAAAATTGAAACTTGATTTCAAATGAAATATTCAAGCTTATCCTATCAATGGAGGGTGGGAATGTTGTAGGAACAAAGCTTGGGCCAGGTGTCCTTGAGTCTGAACAGAATGGGTTGTATTTATAGACTTCTCAATTGATTTCCACACACTTCCATTCAAATGCCAAAAATAGTAATTCTCTTGTGCATGCTTGCATGGGCGTGTGATAGGCCCATCAAATGATTGGAAAAGGTCCAAAATCGTGCATGAGTGATGTTGAAGCCTTGACATGAGACCATGCATTGTGGAATTAAAATTGGTCATGAGAAACTTCCAAATAGGGCCATGCAATGCAACCATGTGCAAGTACTTCCATGATCTTGGACTCTTTGGAAAGGTAGCATGAAGGGGAACAACTTTTTTGTTGAACATTTTCCCATTTGGGGCTTGGATCATGATGAATTTTGAGGTGGAAGTTGGAGAAATCAAACATAGTTGAAACTTTTCTAAGTATAAAGTCAAATGATCACTTTTTCCACCTTGAATAACTTTTGCTATGAGCTTCAAATGAAAATGGTTCCTTCCTCAAAGTTGTATCTATTTCATTCATATTCAATTTGGTAACAAATTTGACACCATTTGAATCTTGCATGATGGAATTATGGATTTTAGAAGTTGAGGAAAAATGTTTGTTCAATGGTAATGGCCTAAAATGATCTATAATGTTTCCTCTTGGCATATGACCTTGCAAGTAGAGTTTGACATTTCTCAAAGAAAAAAAGTTGGAAAACACATACTTAAATTAATCATGAAACTTAGATGGCCTTCATACCATAAAAAATAAGCAAGTTATGATTCTTGGAAATTGACCTTCCATCTAAGGCACAGACAAAATGACATATAATCTTTCACCATAAAAAATGACTTTCCAAGCAAAATTATCTCTTGATGCCAACATGAAAGTTATTTGGAATGTCATAATAGTAACTTTTCTCTTTGAATCATTTTTATATGACAAACATTGTAGGAGATAGGGTCTAGGGAACCCTAGATTTGGCGAGTTGAATTTCTCTAACCAACCTCTTTGAACCAACTTGCAAACTTGAAGTTATTTTGATCTTTAGGGCTCATTGAAGATCATATATGCTTAGGATGATGTTAAATGGAGTATCCCTTGATATTGTTGACCAATTGATGAAGAAACTTGTTGAGGAAGTCACACAAGATACCCATATGAATTAGGGCTTCCTTGACAAACAAGCTTCAAACTCTTGATGACTTCTTGATCAAAGTGATAAATGAATAACATGGGGATCCATATATGATTCTTGGAAACATGGTGAACCTTTCCTTAATTGATATTTTACACTGAGAGTCTCAAACCCTAGATGTGAGCTTGATAAGGCACATATGGATGCACACACTACCTACAAAAGAAATGAAACTACACTAGACATATTTTTGGTATTTTGGTTAGTAAACAAATAAAAACAAAGTATGATACAATCAAAAGTTCTTGGTGATCTCTCCCTATAAAACCCAATGAACAAGGGGTGAGGAGGATACCAAGGTGTGATCCCAAAGCCAATGCAAATGATGAGATATCATGAGGGATCTTAGGGTCAAAATTGGGGTCTTACAACTCCCTTGGGTTTATCTTATACACTCTTTCTCTTTGTCTGAATTGTTATCTTGATATTATTGTTATTATTTAATTTTTTCTTTTTGAGTATGTTTCAAGGGATTTTTTCATCTGATATACATAAAGGACATTGAAGATTGCTTGCTTGGATGTTTGGTTATCTTTATTTGATACCATTGGATTTCTTATTAATTGCTTGGATGATTAGGTCTCTGTTGTTTGCTTGAAAATCCAAAGGAAATGGATTTCTATGTGACACTATTGTCTTGTGGATGCTTCCCATGAGTTAGATCTTTTCAACTCAAAACGTTTAATCTCGTCTAGGTTAACCTCTTCATCTCCACCTCCTTCTTATTTAATTTCAAAATCTCATTCTCATTTTCAAAACTTCTTTGCTTGTTGTTTTTTAACTTAGACTTATTTTAATGCGTAGAAACCTTGTCCTTATGCCATTGATTTTCAAACTATTTTCTTAATCAAACTTGCAAAAAGACTTAATCATATTGACTTTATTTTCAAAAAGACCATGTAGCGATAAATTCATGACCATCAAGCTATAGATAAGCTAGACGTCAATAAAACCAGAGTCGCCACCGCGCTTTTATTGTTTCTAAGGGAAAAGGGAAAAGTACGAACAAAACCCAAAAGGTAAAAAGTTTTCAAATCAAAACTAATAAAATGCCAGAGATTACAAGTAAGGGGGTTGGTTACACATAGGGAAGATGTTAGCACCCAAAGTGTCCTAGGTACTCCTAGGGAGCCCTTTCTTGTGCGCATATGTGTTTTTGTACAAATGATGTTTGCAATAAATAGAATGGGAGGGATGAGAAAAGAATTTATTAATTATATTTTTGTGTTTGACAAGACCTTCAGACTTGTGCCTACGTACCCACATAAAAATGAGGGATCAAAACCTCGTAGTTTGTGGTATCAATTTCAAAATGAGTGCATTGCTTTTAAAAAAAAATTAAGTTTATCAAAGGCACAAGTGCCTAAAAAATGGTTTGAATGGATCTTAGTTCTTTTTGTCTTTTGAAAAGTTTAAGTCAAGTATAGTTAAGTTCATTTACAAGTTTGATTAAGAAAATGAGTTTGAAAATGCAATGGCATAAGGCCAAAGTTTCTAATTTGCAATATGGTCAAAGTTTAGAAAACAAACACAAGCAAAGAAGAAATTAAAAGGAGGGAGAGATTTGAAATTAAAGAAATGGAGAGGAGATGAAGAGACTAATCCTAAGCACAAACTTTAAAAGTTGAGAGTTGAAAAGATCTGACCAATGGGCTGCAATCCAATAGACGAGAATGTCATATAGAAACCCAAATTTCCCTTGGACTTTAGAATCAAGCAATAATAAATACACAGATAGAAAGATGAAGAGCAAGGCATCAAATAAAGATAGCCACATCCAAGCTTAGAAACTCCATGATCTTCTTCAAAATTCCCCATGTATCAGATGACTTCAAAGATGGCATGAGACACAGATTCAAAATAACAGCTTCACAATGATCATGTTGCAGATGAACTTAAATGGATCTTCAATATTGTATCAGATGAATGTTAACTTCACAAGCAACTTGGTTTCATGAAAGTTGGCATTGGCCAAGTCCTTTACATAGGGGATGTTGCCTAAATTCTAAGTCCAATAGTCTCAGATCAAACCAACAGTCCACACAAGATGTTTTTTAGGGTTTTTGTTCTTATTACATACATTAAGGTCAAAAGACCAAACAAACAAACAAGTATATACAAACACAATGTATCATAAAATATGGCCCAAGTGGGAAAAGTGAAAATGGCATTAAAATAAACAAGTTGAATGGTATGAATAATGGCAAATGAAATAAAAGCTTAAAAATTAAAGTGCATAAAAGTAAATAACTTGAAATTAAATATTAGTTGTTAGTTGATTAGAAGTGAGTATTGCTTTTGCTTTTGTTTTGTTTAAGTCATTCTTTGGAGAACACTCAACCCACTTATCACAAACGTGGATCCTTGAACCAAGACATCTTCCAAAGGAATGAAAAAAGGCCAAGTTTCCACACAATACCATGAAAGATGGGAGACTTACAATCTCACTAACTAGAATGCTATGCCTTTTTGTGTCACAAATTTAGCGCTATGTTAAGCAATCTTAATTGGACTTATGTAGAAGTCACAACTATTTGAGGCCAGGCAATAGAATTTTGGTGTTAATGCATGTTAGAGACATAGTATAATGGACTATGCTCATGAAACATACCACACACAAAAAGAATGTGCAAAGAGGTGGATCTAATCTCATCCATACTCATGTTGATTTTGCAATCAACTAGCCTTAGGATATAAAGATATCATAGGTCCATGACATGAATGAATAAAGAAAGGGAATGAGATGAAGAGGGAGGGGGAATGGATTCAACACAAATTGGTCAAAGGAGGACTTTTACCAAATTAAGATCATTCATTCATTTTGGGAGATGGAATGTACATTCCATCAATCCCCTAAATCCAATGATCTTAATCTAACAAAGTCAAATCAACCTTGACCAAGGCCCAACAACACAAGTCAAACTCACCAAGTCAATTAAAATGGCCCTACATAATTTTTTTGGCATTTAAACAATTAAAAATAATAAAAAAATGCATTAAATTAAATAATGGTTGATCAATTTCCTAAAACCCCATCAAAACACCAAAGAAATGGCCATGAGATTTATCATAGGTTAAACAAGGTCAAGGGACCTTGGAGAAAAAATTTCATAATTTTTGGAAACTTAAAAGTATTTTTAAACAATTAAAAATATTCACAAAAACAATTAAATCATGAAAAATATTAATAATGATCCAAAAAATAATTTTAATTCAGGAAATGAAAGAGGAATTTATTTAAATTTTTTTGGTGAAACTCTCATATTTTTTTGATCAATATTAAATTTAATATGAATTAATGAAAATAACACAATTAAAATGAAAATCAATTAATCAGAAAAAACGTGGACCACTCGATCTCCTCCATTAATTGAGGTGGCAGATCAAGTGGATCCAAACGCGCGTTCCACCTTGCACTTGAGTCAGCGTGCCACACAAACGGTATTCAAAACCAACGCTCGTGATTAAAACAAAATGAAATGATCATGTGGCTCTGAATCATTCCAGCTCATAACCGAAGCAAAACGTCAGTCATCTTCTCAGGCTACCCTGGCGGGACTGGTTCACTCATCACCATCACAAAAATAAAAAAGAAGGACATGATTTCATAGTAAAAATGACACTGATCGCGAATCTGACCTCAATTCATCCCAACTCCAAGTATATTGAGAGATACATGGAGTTGAAATTGGAGGTACATGATCTGAGTTGCTTCGATTTGACCTCAAAGCAACTCGATCTCCTTGCCTGCATTGGTGGGACTTCAGACAACCAAGGATCCAAGAGAATTGATGAGAATTGAGAGAGAATCAAAGAGAAGAAAAAATATGGAAAATACCTTCAATGATGTGCAAAATTCGATTGCTCTTGCTTTGATTCTTGCTTGATCTCACTCAGGAAGCTTGCAGAAGTAGATTAGAATGGAACAAAAGCTTTGGATCCCTGGAGTTTTGAATCTTTAAACAGTGAGATTCAAACTCAATTTTCAAAGAAAATTCTCAAGTTTCTCCTTCCAAATGTGAGGGTTTGGGGTATTGGAGCAAAGCTGGCGCGCAAGGGTCCTTAATTCTGATGCTAGAGGTCTCTATTTGTAGCTGCAACTTGTGATATTTGCACCTTCAAATTCAACTACCAAATTTGGCAATGGATGATGCATGCTTGCATGGGCGTGTACAGGCTCATGAAGTCACTCAATTAGGTCCATAATCAAGTGGAATGAATATGAAAGTGAATTGGAATGCAAGGCAAATGTGTATAGTTGTTTGAAGTTTGACCTTTGCCAAATGATGATGCCCTGTTCAAGCCATGCGCATACCACTCAAACCTTTTCCAAAATGGATGAAATTAGACTCTTTGGAAAGGTTAGATCCAGAGAAACAACTCTTATGTTGAACACTTTCCCATTTGAAGCTTGTATCGTGATGAATTTTGAGGTGGACGTTTGGAAATTTTAACATATCAAAAAAGTTTCTAAGTGTCAAGCCATATGTTCATTTATTCCACCTTGGCTAACATTTTTAGTGAGCTTCAAATGAGAAACGTGTCTTCATAAAAGTTGTAGATATTTCAAAGTCCTTCAAAATGGTCAACAAATTTAACCTCATTTGGATTTAAGATGAATGAGTTATGCATTTTTGAAGTTGAGGAAAATCACTTGTTCAATGGTATTGGTCCAAAATGACCTATAACGTATCCTCATATCACATGCTCATAAAAGTTGAATTATCTCTTACTCCAAACATAAAAGTTGAAGTAGACAAATTTAATTTGATTGTGCAACTTGTAAATCTTTCATCTCCAAAAAATTGAGCAAGTTATGACCTTGGGAAGTTGACCTCCAAATTAGGGTTTAAATAAAATTACCTATAATCTTTCACCATAAATAATGACTTTCCAAGTAAAACTAGCTCTAGAACTAAACATGAAAGTTGTTTGGAATGTCATTTAGAGTAAATTTTCTCTTGGAATAATTTTCATATGATAAAAATTGTAAGAGATAGGGTCTAGGGGACCCCAGTTTTGATCAGATGAATTCCTTTGGTCAACCACCATCAACCAACTTGCTAACTTGCAATTCTCTTGACTTTGGGGACTCATGGGAGATCATATATGCATAACATGATGAGATTTGAAGTACCCCTTAAAATATTTGATCAATTGTTGAAGAAGCTTGGTAAAGAAGTTACACAAGATACCCAAATGCACTAGGGTTTCCAAGGCAAACCAATTCTAACCTCTTGAAGGATTATTGATCATAATACCATGTAAAGATCATAGGGACACATATATGATGCCTAGAGACATCTTGGATCATTTCATGGTTGATTTATTAGCAATGAGGGTCTTAAACCCTAGATGTGAACTTGATAAATCAAAGGTGATCATGTGCCCTACCTACAAAAGAGTTTGACAAATGCAAAGACATATTTTTGGTATTTTGGTTAGTAAATGGTAAAATACAAAGTATGATACAATCACATAGTGCTTGGTGATATCTTCCAAAATAAACCCAATGGGTTAGGGGTAAGGAGGATGCCAGGGTATGATCCCAATGCCAATGCATGTGATGAGATAGCATGAGGGATCTTAGGGTCAAAATTGGGGTCTTACAATCCCAAAAAGAATTGGTAACCTCATCTAATCATTTTGGCCACTTGGTGCCTTTTTTCTTTTAAACTTTTCAAAAAGAAAGTATTTAGATTTGAGTTATCCTTGGTTGAGATGTAATTCTTCCATTCCATGATATGTTGAGTGTAAGACTTTCCATTTACTAGGGTTTAGTGGCATACTAATTGATTTAATCCAAGTTGGAACCCTCCCTCTTAAATGTTGTAAAGTCCTCATTATCGGTGGATGTTTGGTTGATTATTCTTCTATTGATAACAAAAGATCTTTAAGCTTTTGTTAAAATCAATTCACCCATCTTTGAATTTTTTTACCACGAACTACGAGGTTTTGATCCCTCATTTATGTTGGTACGTAGGAATAAGACCAAAAGTCTTATCAAACACAAAATGTAAATAAATGAATTATTTTCTCATCCCCTCATTCTATTTTTAAAACAAAAATCTTTTCAACCAAAACACTTACACACAAAAAGGGCTCCCTATGAGTACCTAGGACACTTTGGGTGCTAATACATTCCCTCTGTGTAACCAACCCCCTTACCTGTAATCTCTGACATTTTATTAGTTTTGATTTGAAAACTTCTTATCTTTGGGTTTTGTTTGTACTTTTTCCCTTTTCCTTTGGAAATAATAAAAGCGCGATGGCGACTTTGGTTTTATTGACGATGAGTTAACCAATAGCTCAATGGTCACGAATTTACCGCTACAATACTCAAGTCTGATTACAACTTGTACTTGAGCATCAAGAAATTGAAATTGCGACGTGACACTATGGGGATGTTCCTTTTGCTCTTACTCTGCTCATTTTTTGCTTGTCTCTTGGCTTTAATATTTTTCCTTTGAGAGTTAGTACTTGAGTCCTTGTTTCTCATCTCTTCTTCTCGAACTCCTTCTTCTTCATGAGACGGTATTTTTGGATTACTAGCTGGTTGTTTATCATGCTCTCACTCTTCCATATCCTCAATCATATCTTCATTGTGCACGACGTACTTGGATCCCTTGCTACTCATATCTCCCTTTGTCACCTTTTTCTTGTCAACAATTGTCTCATAGGTTATTTCATTCCCTATGTCATGCTTGTTCTTACGGATTCTTCCGGATTTCTGGACTACTGCCTAAGGTCAAATGTTGAACTTTTGAACCTCTCCATTTTTAGCTTCACTCTCTGTATCAACCTTATCCTTTTTATCATTTTCTTCTGCCATAGTGTTCTTCCTTTCCCCACATCCTTCAGCATAATGCCCAAATCTTCCACATGATAGACATAATAGATGAAGTCCTTCATATTAGACTTTGTAATGGTGGGCTTTGATCAAGAATATAGCCAGCAGAAGCTTAGTTAAGTCCACCTGGATACACAATCTAGCATATTTCCCATGTTCCTTTGAAAGTGTATTCTTATCCACCTTCACCGTTTTTCTGATGCGATCTCTAATGTAAAATAGCACTATGTTATCTTAGTACTCTATAGGTAAACCGAAAATTCTTACCCACACAGCCAACTATTCTATCGCATCTCCTAAAGGACAAAAATTTGCATTTCATTCTCTAAACGTTAGGTATGTTGGTTTGAATATGGAATAATTTGTATATAAGGGAGGATGAATAGACAATTAAAAATCCCTTCAATTCGATTTAAAATCAGATTATGCAAGCGGAAACGAATATGGTGAAAACTTGTTTTGAAAAGGTTTTAAGATATTGGAAGAGGATTTATGCTATACACACACCAAAGGTTTGTAATGAGGTGAAAGACAATGTAATGACTAATGGTTAAAGTTTCAACGAGATGTTTAAAGATTTTAACTATTCTTCAATATGAAAACAATTCTAATTTAAATTCTCACACAATAATCAATTAACAAGATCCTTTCGAAGAATAATTCTAATCAAACCTAAAGTTTTTCAAATCAAGACTATGAATGTGATGAATCTAAACAGCAAACCCAAGCATGCAATTTTAATTGAGAGAGAGAGAGAGAGAGAGAGAGAGAGAGAGAGAGAGAGGAAAAGAGAGAGTGCACTAGGATATATACTAGTTCGGTGATATCATCCTTGAAGGCACCTACATCTAGTCTTCGATGGTGAACCAACGAAAACTTCTTTCTTCCATTAATATGATTTTTGAGTTCGGTTTGTGTTACAATAATTCAGATAAGCAAAATATAAACTAGACCAATCCAATCTATCTTCTTCCTTGCTTCTCAATTTAACTTATTTACAACTAGATACCACCACTAAACTTTGATCTTTACCCAAGATCTTGATCTTCAACTTTTGATGGATTCCAATCTTGATAAATTTCCCAATATTCACTCAATCTTGAAATTACAAGATTTGAATCCTTCTCTTCAACAAGTTGACAGATCCACAGAAAAACTCCACTGCCATGGAGAAAAGCTACTTCTTCTTTTTCCTTCTAGAAATTGCAAGCCTATGAAATTTCCAAGATCAAAATACCTCTTTTCAAAAATCTACACACTTTAATGAACAATTAGATCTTTAATGTTTCCTTGTAATTAATCATAACAAACACACAAGAGAATATTTTCCATGAGCATGATTAAGATGAAGCTTTGAGAGAGAAAGAATTTGTGTTTACAAAGCTTTTTCTAACTGAACAAAATTGATCTCTCTTATAAAATGAGGAAATGAAACCAATATTTATAGGTGTCAGAGATAAGGCACAAGAAATGACTAAAAAAGGAATTAAATGGATCAATTCAGTATTTCCATGACTCAATTCAATTAGGATAGCTTACATGAGTCGAGTCTAAAATGAATTAATTCAAATTAGCATCCTGGATCTATTCACAGCCCTTTCTGAATCAATTCAATTTGGAATTTCAGACTGCTGACTTGGTCCAAATTGGCTCCTGACTCAATTCATGCAAACAGAAGCAAAACAACTTTAGAGGCACCTTCATGAATCAATTCATGAAGTCGTTGACTTGAGTCAGAAGTTACAAAAACCTCTGAATCAAATAGGGAAATATTCTGAATTGATTCAGACAGTTATGACTTATAGTCAACTCAAACTAATGCATGGACAACTTTCTTTAACATGTGTTTGATGATTAATAAGCAAGAAAACTCAAAATAAACAATAAACGAAGAATAAAGCATCAAAATAACAAAATAGGCGATATGCTGATAAACGGAAATTCCAATCTCCCCCTTTTTTATGCTTGGCAACTTGATTAATTTTGAGTTACACAGAGTCAGGCTCCCCCTATGTGAAAGGCTTAATCACACAAATTACAATTTCCAAATCGGAATCCTTTCTGTCCCTTTGACAAAATAAAAAAGGAAGAGGGAAAACGAAAGAAAATAAGTTGTGATAACACATAAACAATAACCAAAGTAGAATACAGCAAAAAAAACTTAATACACATAACAAATTATCTCAAACGATAGGCATTTTCAGTAGGTAAGAAGATATCAAGAAGAAGATAAATGTCATAGTTCAAGCAGATATAGTAAACACAAATTTATCCAAAATAAACCCAAAATACAACAAAATGGAAAGAGTTAAATAGAATGCAATGATGCAACATGCAAAATTATGGTTTAAGAATCCTCCATCTCAAAATCTCCAGGATCTTCAGAAGCATTGGTTTGACCAATGTTATGAGCTGCATGTTGAGAAAGAATGTGATCTAACTTGGCATTATGTTCAGCAGAAAGTCCCATTTGGTCCGACAAAATACGTTCACCCCAACGATCAAGGCCAGCCCTAGTAACAAATGTAGATCCATTGTCAGCTGAAAAAAGAAGCACTAGAAGAAAGAGAATCAACTACAGGATTATAGTCGAGAGGAGCGCTTTTAGTATTCACAAAAGAATCATCATAAATGTGAGAGAATGAAGTTTGAAAATACCATTCTTGTTTGCATGAGTCATAATGATATTTGCACTGGTGCAATATGGCATCACTAAATAGTGTCAGATCATCTGCCAGATCCTTAAGAGTTGACGTAATTCAAACAAGATTCAGAATGAGTTGCACGAAGGATGGAAAGTACAACGGTTTTGATACACTCGTTTTACATATATAATCATATAGATGATGAACTTAACCCAGTTAACCTTTTTCTTGGAGAGAAGCACCCAAAGCACAAACATATCAAATTCTTCAACCCGAGCAAAATTATATTTCCGAGGAACCAAAATCTTTACAATGACCCAGTGAATAAAATGAGAGTTGACATTAAGTTGTCCAACGGTAAAATTAGAAAACAACATGTTGTCATGATACAAAGTTTTAGACACTTGTGTCACAAGAAAAGTTTATTGATAGTCAGAATCCATAGTCGCTCGTGTGAACTCATAACCGGTATTTTCTAAACCTAACACAGTTTTGAAGTTATCAATAGTGAAGGTAATAACCTGATTTTTAAACTCACAAGACAAGTTAGAGCCATCTTCAATCAGAACAACACAACAATAGAAAGCTCGCACATGATGAACATTAAACTTAACTCACAAGACAAGTTAGAGCCATCTTCAATCAGAACAACACAACAATAGAAAGCTCGCACATGATGAACATTAAACTTATGCAATAAACCAAGAAATGTTTACAAAGCATGCTTTTCAAAAATCTCAAAGAAATTTAATCATGGCTTAGTTATAACAGCTTTGGAGATACAACTTGGGCCAGAGAGAATCTTTGAGTAGAACGTGTCACGAAAACTTTGTTGAAGTTGATTCGGAATTAAGTTTTGAACTTTATGAAGTTTAACACTCAAGTCTATCACTTTAGCACCTGCAGAAGATTCACCGCAAGGTTGTTTCGAAACTGAAGATCGCTTCTTGGTGATTTTAGGATGCACAAACTGTTGAGACATGAGTAGAAGAAGCTTTCAAAATCTGGAGCAGTCCAAATCTGTAACGATCCAAATAAAAACCAAACTTTTGAAATCTGAAGAGCTTTGGTTGAAGAACACAACACACACAAACGGAGCCTTAAGCGAAAACTAAAGGAAGCTCAATGAAACTTGCTTGTTGAACCTTGCTGAGAATGAACTTAAACCATGATGTTCGTGAATGTTAAAGAACATAAGATTCCATGATGTTTAAAGAAAAAATGGATGATTTTCGGAAAGGTGGAAGATGAAGTAGTATGAATGTATGTGATGAAGGAGAAGAACAAAGAAGATGAAAAGAAGAGAGAGAAGATGAAATTAAAATGAGAAAAAAATTGAGATGATGAAAGTAGGAGAGAGACGTCCGGAAAAAAATTCAATGAGAGAGGAAAAAAATTAATTAAAATATGTATTGATGGGAAATATGTTAAAAGGTTGAAAAGATGAAAAGTTTTATGGGAAAGAGGTGTGAGTAAATATGATGGTGATATGGGGAAAACGTGACCAAAAGAAAAAATGATGGTGATGTGAGAGAAGAGTGTTCCATGAAAAGAGGATGATGGGGACTGAATGGACAAAAGAAAGATGAACAGTTGTACCACAACAGTCCGAAAATAAATAAATTTTGACATGATGAATTGATTCGCGCAAACAGAAAGAAATTAACTTTTTAGTCACCTTCATGAATTGATTCATGAATTGGAAAAAAATTATGCAAGAAAAAAAGGAAAAAATGCATGAAATGCAATGATTAGATGAATAAATGAATTGATGCATGTTATGCGAATAAATTAAATGCACATTTAACATAGATATTAAATGTGGAGCAAATCCGGAAGAAAAAAATGAAGAAGAAACGCACATGACAAACTACACAGATAGATAAATTTAATCAGATACACCACAAAGAGATAAAGGTATCAGAAAGATTATATCGTACTAGATCGAGAGAAAAAATGTTGCTCAATAACCGTTAGTAGAACAGAAAATCATGTGACAAAGAAAATAAGAATAGATCATTACTTATTCAGAACAAGAGGGATCGAGAATCCCTAATTCTTTTGGAATCTTATGGAGTGACTCTGAGGACAAAGGTTTGGTAAAAATATTAACAATTTGATTTTTTCTATCCATGTATTCAAAAACTATGTCGCCTTTTTCCACATGATCGCGAAGAAAATGATGCCTAATTTCTATATGTTTAGTACGGGAATGTAGCACCAGGTTTTTGGTCTGGTTTAAAGCGCTAGTGTTGTCACATTTGATCAGAACACAACCTAATTTTAAAGCATAGTCCAATAATTGTTGCTTAAGCCAAATGACTTGTGCACTACAATTACCGACGACTACGTATTCTGCCTCGGTGATAGAAAGTGAAACACTATGTTTCTTCTTGTTATGCCACGAGATCAGATAATTTCCAAAATATGACATGTTCCACTAGTGATTTTTCTATCTGATTTGCATCCCACAAAATCAGAGTCAGTGTAACCTACCAAACTACACTCATTTCCCTTATAGAACCAAAGACCATGGTTTGCAGTACCGTTAAGTAACCTTAAAATATGTTTAATGATCTCGAAATGGGATTATTGGGGAGAAGCTTGAAACCTATCACACATGCATACACTAAACATAATATCAGGTCTACTTGTAGTTAAATTAAGCAAAGATCCAATCATACCTCGATATTTAGTAAATTTCAAACTCTTTTCCTGATACATCTTTGTCGATTAGCAAATTTGAAGTCATTGGTGTAGATATTGATTTTGCATTCTTCATTTCATACTTCTTTAAGACTTCCAAGCAATATTTTATTTGACTGGTGAAAGTTCCTTTATTAGTTTTCTTTATTTGGAGTCCTAAGAAATACGTAAGTTCACCCATCAATGACATTTCAAATCTGTCTTACATTGTGTTAGAAAACTCTATTCATAAAGCTTCATTAGTAGATCCAAAAATAATGTCATCTACATATATTTGAACCAATAAAACATTTTTCCTTTACGTCTTATGAATAAAGTGGTGTCTACGGTTCCACGACTAAATCCATTCCTTAGTAAGAAACCACTAAGACGCTCATACCAAGCTCTAGAAGCTTATTTGAGACCATAGAGATCTCTCTTAAGTTTTAAAACATGGTCAGGATTGTCATGATCCTCAAAACCTGGAGGTTGAGAGACGTATACCTCTTCATTTATGAATCTATTTACGAAGGAATTCTTAACGCCCATCTAATATAGCTCGAAATCAAGACAACATGTGAATGCCAATAGGAGTCTAATAGCCTTAAGTCGGGCTACAGGAGCATAAATCCCCTCGTAGTCTATCCCTTCGAATTGGTTATACCCCTTTGCCACTAGCCTTGCCTTGTTTATAGTAAATATTCCGTTTTCATCTAGTTTGTTCCGAAAGACCCACTTATTTCCTATGAATGTTTTATCTTTAGGACATTGGATTAAATCATATACGTTATTTATTTTTAATTAGTTGAGTTCTTCTTGCATAGAAAGAAGCCAACCCTCATCAGTTAAAGCATCACTAATTATTTTTGGTTGAACTTGTAATATAAAAGCAGAATAATTACAAAAATTATTTAATTGTAAACGCGTGCTTACTCCTTTTTTGATGTCTCCTAAGATGTTGTCCAATGGATGATCCTTTGTGATGACCCAATATTGAGAAAGTTGGTTTGAGGTCTCATGTTTATCATCCTTGTGTTCATTTTCCTTTTTATCATCATTAATGTCCTCATCTTTTGGAGGATCTACTTTTGGAACGTCATCGTCGACCTTATCTTCCGTGTTAGCACCTGAAACATCAATAACAGAAGAAATACCTCTCCCCATTTTTTGGGGTTTAGTTTTATCAAAAGTAACATGTATAGATTCTTCAACAACTAAAGTTTTATTATTGAATACCCTATATGCCTTACTAGATGATTAGTATCCTAAGAAGATTCCTTCATCAGCTTTTGCATCAAACTTACCAAGCTTATCTTTACCATTATTTAGAATGAAACATTTGCAACCAAAGACACGAAAGTAAGAAATATTAGGTTTCTTAACCTTAAGTAACTCATAGGGTGTCTTCTCTAGAATAAGTCGTATGAGCATCATATTTAAGACATGGTATGCGGTGTTAATCTCATCCGCCTAAAAGTACTTAGGCAAACCCATTTCACTTATCACTTTCCGTGCTAATTCTTCTAAAACACGGTTTTTACGCTCCACAACACCATTTTGTTATGGAGTGCGCGGACATGAGAAGTTATGGTCTATACCGCTTTTGTTATAAAAGTTTTCAAATTTGTGGTTAACAAGTTCACCAACATGGTCACTTCTTAGGGTGACTATTTTCAAATCTAGTCCGTTTTGGATAAGCTTGGCAAATTTCACAAAGACTTTAAGGGTTTCTTCCTTTTGAATTAAAAATAGGGTCCAGGTAAATCTAGTAAAATCATCTACTATCACAAAGCCATAATAGTTGCCTCTTAGACTCATAATCCGTGAAGGACCAAAGAGGTCTAGATGGAGAAGCTCAAGAGATTTTGAAGTGGAAACACAACTTTTGGATTTAAACACCACTCTTGTTTTCTCTCCCATTACTAGATTCTTATAAGTTATTTTATTAATTAAGTCAAAATGGACACGACCTAAGCGTCTATGCCACAACCAAGAGTCTTCACTCCGGGTGACTAAACACTTGGTACCAATATTTAATACATCATCTAGATTAAGCATATAAACATTATCAATTCTATAATCCTTCAACATTTTCTCCTTGTCACACTTATGTTCAATTATGTAATTAAGGGGATCAAAAGTTATGGAATGACCCTTATCGCATAATTGACTTATGCTAAGAAGATTGTGTTTAAGCCCTTTTACATGCAAAATATTGTCTATGGTGATTATGGAGGGATTTCTCATAATAACTTCTCCTAGTATTTTACCTTTGTTGTTATCCCCATACATAATGAAGTCACGCTCTTTCTCGATGAAGTCAATGAATAACAACGAGTCTCCCGTCATATTCCTTGAACAACCACTATCTAGGAACCACATCTTATTTGCTGTTGTAAGACATTCCTACAAGACAATCAACAAGGAATTTTAGGTCCCTAACTAGTGTTAGGTCCTTAGGGGTTAGCACTAGGACTCTTAGGTCTCTATGCCATGAGACCATTTGGAATTTTCACAAAAATAATGACACACAACTAATATATCCCTTTTCACAATAATAATGACACACAACTCTAGAGGAAACTTTATTTCTATTCTCTCTAGTGACATGAGCATTTTTCTTACATTGTTTTCTAAAGATTTGCTCATCATCACTTAAACTCATAGATATAACGGTATGGGCTCTAGTTAATTGAGTTATTTGTCCCTTTAAATCTTCTATTTACTTTTTTAAACAAAGGAAAGTAACACACTCAACTAAAGTTTCCTTTCCATCTAGAATTGGAGGAATGCATAATTGGTCGTTTACTAAAGATGCATAGTCCTCTTTCAAGGACTCAAAAGCATTTTGATGTTTTAATATTTCTCCCTCAAGTATCAAAATCTTTTTCGTTTAAGATGATATTTTCTTAAAATCTTTTAATGCATCTTTGTGCATCTCATGGAATGCCTCAAATAACTCATTATAAGAAGGTAAAGATTTATAATCGGAGTCACTTAAATCGGAGTCCTTTTGCTTGTTTCGAGCCATCAAACAAAGATTAGCTACTTCTTTGTATGAACTCAAGGAGGTGGATGAAGAGTCTTTATCCTCTTCCCAATCTATGTACGCGCGTCGTCCATTGCCTTGGATTTTGGACTTGTGTTAATGTTTCTTTCCTTTGTGCTTTGCCAAACTTGGACAATCACTTTTGTAGTGACTGGTTTTTCCACATTCGAAGAACGTGACTTATTTTTCTTCTTTTTTCTTGTCATCCCGTTTCTTTAAGTGCTTTGATTTTCTGAACTTCATTAAGTTCTTCTCTGAGTTTTTTAGGCTATTTCTCCTCATATACTTGTTGTAGCTCCTAATAAATAATCTCATCTCTTTGTCTTGCGAAGACTCACTCGAGTCCTCATCATCTACCTCTAATTTGACCTTGGAAGTGGAGGTCTTTAGGGAGATATTATTTTTATCTTCTTTATTTTTGTCCTTGCACTTTGTGTTACTTTCGCTCGCTTTAAGTCTCTTCAATTCATGCTCATGTCCGGTGAGCTTGCCAAATAGGGTCGACATGTCTAAGGTCTTTAGGTCATGAGATTCTTTGGTAGCCATGAATTTTGGCTTCTATTCCCTACACATAGTTTCTTAACCCAAAATTTACCCTCCCTTTTCTTTTTTGTCATACCTCATTTGCATATATCCAAATCATGTCATGCATGATCATTACATTTGGTCTTTAGATCACAAGCATGGCCACATTATGTATTGTACCTTAACACTAGGGTTTCCCTTTGTTTTGATTGTCAACTAAATTTCATTTTATTGAGAGACGGTTATTGTTTTCTCTCATTACTCATATAGGTGGTCATTCTTCAAATCAAGGCAAGAACATGGTCTTTTGGGCCAAGTGGAATACAAGTTTGTTCATGGTGTGTCAAAGGTTGTTCATGTGTTTATTTCCGTGCCACATCACTCAATATTCAAGCTATCTTCAAGATCACTCAAGCCCTCATCAATATTTCATTAGGGGATGCTTATTCCTTCATCATCATGGCTTGAAATGCAAGAAAACATCAAGCTTGCAAGAGGTGTACAAGTGTGGTTGACCTAGTTTTGCAAGTATGCCATACCTTTGGTCCCAACTCCATAACTTCCTCAAACTTTATCCAAATTCCTTGATTCTTTTAGATAAATGTGCCTTTTGGGATCCCCAACAACTTTTATTCAAGGTTCAAACATCAATTTTCATCCATTTAAGACCTCATTTGTGCCAATGACCAAGTTGCAAATTTGGGCAAAAACCTTGCCATGACCCCTACTTTCCACCCTTGCCATTTTCAGTTCAATCATCTTTTTGAACCCATTCCTTTTTAATTGTTTTAAGATTATGGAAAAGATCATTTGGACCAAGTTTTGCTCAAAATGCACGAGGGAATCAAAAGTTATGGCACCATGAACATCTGACCTCAACATGACCTAGCATGCTGCAAGGTGCTTCACCATTTTCCTAGCCAATTTTTCAGGTCACGACCTCAACTTTACATGCCCATAACTTTCACCTCAAAGATCCTCTTGGATTGATTCGTTTTGCATCTTATTCTACTCCATGAAGCGAACATTTGTCTCAAAGAAAATCACAAAACGCACGAGTAGATTGAATTTGGTCTAAGCTTGAACTTGGTGATCCAACTCTGTTTTGGTCTGTGACCTATAATGTTGAAACTTTCATAAAATACTTTGGGACTACTTCTCACAGGTGAAAATCAATTACGCATGACTAAACACATCTGACCACAACTTTAAATGACCTGAAAAGCTTCAAATGCACGAGTTTGGCATCACACTTTCACACGTTTGAGATATGAAAATTTCCCACTCAATTCACACGAATTCGATCCAATTCCACACGTATTTTGATCTCATTTCATTCCCTACAAATAGTGGAGTGATTTACCTTCATTTTCAAGCTTTGAAATCCAAGAAAACTCTGAAATACTTTAAGCCCGATACCCCAAATAACCAGACACTCTCTTTTTTTATTCAAGCTTTTTTCCTTCCAATTCTCTGCCCAGAATCCTTCATCGGCATCTTTTGAAGGTGTTTGAAGCTATACTTTGGTCTGAATCCTTCTACAACCTTGTTTCTAGATCCACCATTGTTGACTTCTGAAGCTTCAATCGAGAAGGTAGATACGAGTTACCATTTTAAGCAAACAAGTTACCACTCTCTTCGTGAGGTTCCTCTGATCAAAAGCCCTAACCTCTTTTCCATTTATTTTTGATATTAACCATTTAATTTTACTTTGAAGAACTAGGGTTCTTCAAATTTCTAAGCAAATTATCCCTACTCAGAGCAAATCAACTGCTCTGATGCAGGGAGACATGAATGATGAGGTTTATCACATCTGAATTCATGGTTGATTCATGTTAAAAACATGGGTTCATGAAGTCACATAAATCAAAATTTGGAGGTTGAAGATGAAGTTGTGTGCACGATTTAGAGCCAATTTCAAATATCACAGCCAATCAGCGCATGACACCTCCCATAGTCGTTGCATTTGAATTGTTTTAATTTATTTTTATTTTCATTTTATTTATTTTTATTTTCATTTTATTTCATTTTATTTTATTTTTATTCTCATATTTTTGTTGACCTTCCACATTTTTGTTGGACTTTTATTTGATGCTTTGACCTCTCTTTGAGATTTATCCTTTTATTTTCTTTATTTAATCAATATTAAATGATTTTAATTCATTTTATTTTGATTTTTTGTTGACCTCTTGATGTTTTAAGTTGACTTGATTGCTTTCTTGATGTTTTCTTCCTCATCTCAAATCATTGATAGATGGAATTAAGGTCGATCAACCTTCTTTTATCCAAAACTGTTGATAGATGATTATGAATCATTTCAATACTTTGCATCAATGATAGGATAACCCTCGATGCGCCATATTTTGAGTCCTTTGATTTGAGGACAGAATGATCGATCCCGTGTAATTGGATGGATTCTCTCTTTTACCTTTTTCCATCTTCATCACTTTTGCTTTACTTATTGTGTGACATTGTTGTTTAAGATTAACTTTGTGTTAATTGTCTAACTTGTCTGACACATACATTATCATTGTCCCGACATCATTAACTAACCACTAACTCCTAATAATAATCTCGCTCTTTACATTATTTCCATTTACTTTCTTATCATTTAAGTTTATGTCATTTACTTAATTCACTTTAATTTCATGTCCCATTATCATCATATCACTTCATCATATCATATTCATTTGTTGCCCTTATCTTGTTTGGTTACTTGCTTGTTAATCTTAATTAATTAAAACATGATAAAGGAACTTGGACCTAATATTAATCATATGCATGATTTGGAGTAATGAATACCTTTTAGACAGTGGACTTTGACTTAGGATTTACACCCTTTGCTTGACTTGGAGTGATCTTGAACCCTGAGACCTTATGGACACTCTGACTTGCTCCTGTTTGTGGAACCCTTGGTCTTTTGTGTGTTGTTTCATCTACTTTATGATTATTGCCTCTTGCATACATCTGCTTAGGATTAGCACACTCATACACACACATGGCTTTATCTTGGGCTACCTAACAATGAGACATATGATAGTACACCTTGCACCGACATGGCTTTCTTTTGGGCTACCTGACAATGAGACCATATGTTAGTTTTGTATGTTCATGCATCCTTATTTGTTCATCAATCTTATTCCCCTTATTTGGCTTGATCAAATTCACATCTGATCTACTAAATCCCTTCATCTATTACACTTCCCCTTTTGTCTTTGTCAAGTGACCATAAGTCCCTTGGGCACTTTATAATACTTGCCTCTGTTACTTTGAAGCTTCATCCTCTTCAAGACCCTCAGTGGACTACAACTTTCATCAGTAGTCATTCATTTGACTCTTCCCCACAAGCTTCTCTGGGACCCTACTCCAACAACTTTTCAGTCATTGACTAGGTTTGCATGCTATGAGCCTTAAGCTATAGATAATGATGAGAGTGGATCCTCCTTACACTTGTCTAGAATATCTCTGGGTACTAGACGAATGACCTAGTTGCTCATAGTATTTGCCTATATTCATAGACTTTAGTGCAATTCTAGTTGGTTCACTATCAAGTCTACCCCTAGCCTTTATCGCTCTTCTCTTCAAATCTTATTGGTTTAAACACCATTTACAATCACTTCTTTGAGGGTTGACACCTTTATGGTTATTCCCCTTTCCTTACCATATCAACCCATATGCTTTGGTAAGACCCTTGTCATTTGAGTCTCCGACTTTGACATGTTTTGTTATTAGTTTAAACACCATTTTCAATCACTTCTTTGAGAGTTGACACCTTTATGGTTATTCCCTCTTCCTTACCATGTTAGACCCAATGCTTTGGTAAGACCCTTGTCATGTGAGTTTCCGGCTTTGACAATTTCTTGCTTTCCTCCCTTACCATGTTAGACCCAGTGCTTTGGTAAGACCCTTGTCATGTGAATCTCCGGCTTTGACAAGTTTCCTTTATGTTAGTTTAGACACCATTGCAATTCCTTTTATTTTGGGACACGCTTTTATGGTTAACCCACGTCCTTTTATTTTGGTTTAAACACCACCCCCAATCTTATCTCTTTCTCAGTCTTTGTTCTCCGAACTATGGAGCTATGGCTTTCTCATTGCACTAAGTGAATATGTACGCACGAGGATGTGAATCCTTGGCGAGCACTTTTGTTTCTTTTCCTCTTTTCTCTCTCTAGTTCTTCGAACTACGAGGCTCTGACTTTCTCGTTGCACTATGAGAATACGTACGCATGAGGGGCCCAATCCTTCTCGAGCACTCCTTTTCTAACATATTTTCTATTTTGCAGGTACATGAAGATAGTAACACCCATCCATGCAATAGCATTCAAGACGGTTCCCATGGAATACCATGAATGTGAGGGATGTTAATACCTTCCCCTTACATAACCAATACCCTTGGGTTTTCTCGATGTTTTCTCTTCCCTCTTTTGGGATAAATAAAATTCGGTGGCGACTATGTTATAACTTCGAGCGTGCAATGCGTTCGGTGGGCATATTTTAGCTAGCGACTCTGCTAGGGAGTATTCTTACAAGCTAGTTGCTAGAAGGAGTCGAGCCTAGTTTTGTTTGTTCCTGTTTTCTTGGATGTTTATTTTCATGTTTGCTTGATTTTAGCTTTATATTATTTATTGCATGCTTATTGATTTAGATTTTGCATTATTACTAACCCCATTATGGATATCTTATTCTGTTGTTGTTGGGTTGGGTTGATGATACTTGAGAGAAATTTTACACCTGAGTTTGAGTATACACATAAGATAGACTCGTGGATAGTCGTGTTGACCTACGTTTCACGCGTTGGGTTGACATGAGACCCACACTCATACTAGAGTCACTTGGGGGTACTTTTATCCTGTGAGACTTCACTACGACAAAGTATTTTCACTTGATTCCATGACTCTAAGAGGCCTTTTAGGATCACCTTTTGAAGACCAGTTCACACCTGTGAGTGGGATACAGGGTTTTTACAGGGAGCCAAGCTACTACATACGTTTTAGTCTCCTGTGACATCAGAATGTTGATCAGACTTCTAGCTTAATGTTCAGATTATCCAGAATGTAGACATGTTGTTGCATATCATAAAACATCATATTACATCATATAAATCTTTTTGAATATGCATTTCCAGGGAATCTGAGAGCCTAATTTATTGCCGAGTACTCTGAGATAGCATGAATCCTGGCAGAAGAAGTATGTTTAGTTACAAGTTTGTGGAACCCCAGCTGAAAGCTTTGAAGGGTCTAGAAACTCGCTTGGGTCTGGATCACAAAGAAGATTTCAAGAAAGCATATGGGAATCTCCTAGGTATTATCAACACTGAAGTGAACACTATGGTATTCCATACCTTGGTGCAGTTCTATGATCCTCCCTTGAGGCTTTTCACTTTTCAGGATTATCAGTTGGCACCAACGTTGGAAGAATACTCGTATATCTTAGGAGTCGGAATTAAGGATCAGGTTCCTTTTATTATTACCAAGGAAGTACCAAAGTCCCATCTTCTAGACAAAGCTTTACATTTAGAGAAGAAAGAAGTGGAGTTTAACCTTAAGCTTAAGGGTGGAACTCATGGTTTTACTCTGAAGTTTTTGGTTGGGAAGGCCATTGCTTTTGCAGATGTTGGGAGTAGTATAACTTTCAATGTTGTTTTCTCTTTGCTCATCTAGGGGATATTGTTGTTTCCTAGTATGGAAGACTTTGCGTACCTGACATCTATTCACATCTTCTTGTTCAAGAACCTGGTTCCTATGCTTCTTACTGAAACTTATTAATATATTCATACAAGGACTTAGAAGAAGAAGGGCAGTATGGCGTAATGTGTTCATTTGTTGTAGAGGTGGTTTATTTCATACCTACCTAACGAGGGTTCTTTCGTCGAGAACAAGGACAATCTCAAATGGTCTCAAAGGATCATGTCTCTAACCGCTACTTATATTCTATGGTACTCTAGAGCCTATGATGATGTTAAGATTATCATGAATTGTGGAAGTTTCACGAATGTGCTCCTCATAGGTACAAAGGATGGAATCAACTACAATCCAAGATTAGCCTTACGTCTATTGGGTTATCCGATGTTGTGCAAGCCAGATTCTGAACATATGGAGGAGTTTGTTTTGTATGAAGGGGTTGACAATTTGGAGTTGCTAAGGAAGATCGTCAGAGCTTGGAGAGTAGTTTGTCCTCAAGGGAGATCTGAGTTAGGAAAGAAGAATTGCATCGCCAAGGAAGCTTATACACAGTGGGTTAAGGATAAGGTTGAAGAAATTTTGTTGCCATTCCCGTTTGAGCCATCTATGAGCATCCTGCGGCCTGTGCTTACCGTTGTTCCTACCTTTGAGGTTGGAAAACTCAAGGAGATTATCAAGAGTTTAGAGAAAGAGAATGCATATCTACGATCTAATCTTGGTAGGCTCACTGGGGAAAAGGAAGACTCAGAGCTTAACCTCAACCAGAAGAGAGCCATGACATCCCAAGCAGTAGATGAGCAGTTCAAGAGGAGGAAAGTAGAAGACGCTTTAAAGGGAACCATTGACATTTTGTTCATAGAGAAGAAATAACTCGCCAACGCCCAATATCAAGTATGCAAAATGGAGATTTGTTACCAAAACCAACTCAAGAAGCTTTAAGAATAGTTAGAGGGTTTCAAGAAGGAGCTAGAGGAAGAAACTAGTCGTACTAACAAGTTAGAGGTTTCTTTATCTCAGCACCAGACAGAACTTGATAAGCAATTTGAAGGATCAAGCGCATCAGAGTAGAGATAATAGTGATCAACTTCAGCAAGAAGCTACGCATTGGGAAAGAAACTGTCGTCATCTGCAAGTTCTCTTGGATCAGAAAGAGGAGGTACTACAAGACCTTTCGAGTAGGCCAACTCAGTCTATGCCTTCGAGAATACGCAGTGGTGGTTAACCCAATTTCAGTGGGTCTTTAATTATGTTTGGGAGGTTTCATCATTATCTTGTTGAACACACTTGATGTAGCCCTTGGGGCAAGGCTGTAATAATTGTGCTCTTTCTTTCATTATTATGAATATAAAAGGGTTTTTATTCATTATTAGTTTTATCTTACGCCTTTATTTCCTCTGCTTTATGATTGCTTGCAACAAATAAAGACTCGAGAATTCCTTGGAATCTAATAATCAAAAAATATTTTACATAAACATCTCATTCATTCATATGCACTTTTCTATCCGAAATGCAAAATTCTTACATCCATCTTCATCCTCTTCAGAAAGACGAAGACTCACTGGTACTTCACCAGATCCCGCAAATAGAGAATTATGTCTGATTTTGAAAAAGAGAACACTGCAACAAAGGAGGCTCTAGCTATTCTCCAATGACATATGGGTACCATCCTGAAACATATGCAAACTCAGAGGGACAACATTGTTGTTAGCAGTCAGAATTATGCTACTATAGTGACTTCTGCTATCGACACAACTCTGGTTGTGATGGATCCTACTGATCATATTATTCAACCTAATGTTGTTAGCCAACCTTTGTCTCAAACTGGTCCCAGTAGGTTCGCTGCTACCTACCCGTGGGGAATACCTCATACCTACAATCCTCAATTGGCTAATGGAAACTCGTTCATGTCGTACCAGTCCTATACTTCTTCTCCTGCCAATGTGAATGTTGTTTTCCCGTCGGGGATGCCTAACCGTTATTCTTCTCAAGGGGTTGAAACAGAAGAGATACCTGCTGCAAATATTGATAATATTGATGATCGGGAACCTGAGTATACGGGTCATCCTCTCATTTTCCATATCTTTGCTCCGCTTTCTGCCAAATCCCTATGCTTCTGCTGCTATGGTTCCACCTTTTCCTAACCATACTACACTCTAGTATACCCATTTTGGGGCACCCCTTGCTCCAAATGTGCAACCTGGGGGGCATATTACTCAAGATGGCACTACAACTGCCCAAACTTTGAACTCGGCTATGATGTATCTGATGTTTCCTCAATTTATGCCACAAATGACTACTGAAAATACTATTCAAAATCCTCTTAGAGTTGCTACTCAAAGGGTATCTGGGACAAATCCACCTAAGCCTACTGAATATCAACTCCTAGAGGAGCGAATCTGTGCCATTGAGGGTTTCTCTACTCTTGGTTTGAATGCAAGAGAGTTGTGTTTCCTTAAAAGTTCAAAGTACCTGATTTACCCAAGTACAAGGGTTTGAGTTTTCCTCACAGTCATATTACTATATACTGCAGAAAGATGGCATCTTACGTTGATAACGACGAGTTGCTAATCCACTGCTTCCAAGACAGTATGTCTGGGGCATCTCTGGATTGGTACATGAATCTAGAACCGAAGAAAACAAGGTCCTTGAAGGATTTTTCTGATGCTTTCTTGAACCAGTACAAGTATAATATAGACATGGCTCCTACCAGATTACAACTTCAGAATCAAGATCAAAGGTCTAACAAAACTTTCAAAGAATATGCACAAAGATGGTGTGAAATGGCTTCAAGGGTCAGGCCGACCTTGATAGACACTGGGCTAGTGGGCATTTTCTTGGGGATGCTCCAAAGTTTATACTATGAAAATATGGTTAGGAGCTCATCTTCCAACTTTTCTGATCTAGTCATTGTAAGACCCCCAATTTTGTCCCTAAGATCCCTCATGGCATTATAGCATAACATTGCATAGCCTCAAGGATCATTTGAGCATCTTGCCTTCCTTTCCCTTTGGATGGGATCTCCTTGTGAGTGTTTGTTGATCACCAGGCATTGTTTGCATTATATATCATTGCTTTTCTCATTTTTGTTTGCTAACCAAAAAGCACAAAAATATGTCATCTAACATTTGTTTTGCAGTCTAAGCAACCACGGGTCAAGCAATTCAAGGAATTCCATTGTACAAGAGCTGATGGTATTTTCTTGGTGTGAAGACCACTTGATTATCATCTTGAGCTTATATGAGCTAAGGTTCATCTTGAAGCAGGTTCCCCAAGTGGCAAAGGTTCAAGTTCATCAAAGCATGTCAAGGTCATCTAAGGACCCAATGATCAACTATGCAGTCTACTGAGGGCTTTAAGGTGTGGGAAATGATTTGAAGCATCTCATTCATGTTCAAACAAGGCCTATTCATCATGTTAAACATCTATCTTGAATATTTTGAAGTCATTGCAAAAGTTTCCAAAAATGGAAAGTGACCTGTAATTTCAAGTTTCCAAAAATGACAAGTTTTTGGTCCACATTCAACTTGACTTTCCAACATCAAAGAAGTTTCAAATGAATTTTTGGTGAACATGAAAGTTGAAGATCTTTCTCTCCTCTTTTCAAAAAGTCTATATCATGATCATCTGATAATTGGTTGAGAAGTTATGACCAGATGATCACAAAGTATGCATGGAAGTTCAAAACGCCATAACTTTTGATCCAAAACTCCAAATTGGTCCACTCTTTTTGCAAAATGCTCCTTATGACCAAGAGATTACAAATCAACCATTTCCTTGCATGAAATAAGCTCATGTGACCATTTGTTCAAACATGTGCATTTTGGAGGGAAAATGAACAATTCAAAATTGGTGGATCATATAAGCAAATCAACACTTCCATGTTGTTTATTGACTGATTTTAAGTGGAATTGAGGTATAACATGGCACTGTTCACGTGCACATTAGCCATGCATAGTCACATTTGCATTTTTTGCATTCCACCTCATTTTTCCTTAATCACAATTAACCAAAGCCTAATCTCAATTGCAGCATGATTAAGGGATCATATATAAGCCAAATCTTAATCACAATTGGGAGAGAATAACAGAATTTGGATCAAAATTTCATTTCCCTCTCAATTTTCTGTCTCTTCGATTTTCAAATTTCTTCATACAATTCCATAAAATTCCTGCATAATCTTGTTTATCATGCATCATTGAGTAGGAATCCACGTTTGGTTTGAAGAATCTGGTCAAGAATCAAGCAGATCGAGCACAAACTCATGGCTATGGTTTTCTGAAATTGAGCTTCATTCAGGTGGATTCAAGTGTCAATTCTTGCATAAAGCTTCATTAGAGGATTGAGGAAGAAGATCTGGAGCTGGAGGAAGCTTGAATACACGAGTTTTGAACACTGCACCTCAAGTAAGCTTGAAATTCGACCTTCACCATTTGCTGTTTCATGTACATAAACCTGTAGATCTTTTGATGCTGATGATTCTGATAGCTTTAGATTTCGATTTTGTTAAGTGACGAGCTAGATACATGAACTTTAAGTTTTGATGATCAAAATGTTTTCGCTCGATCCGGTTGATTCATGAAGTATTAGGCTAAATGATTATGATATTCTTGATCCTCGTTGCAAGACCTTTCCAATGATACAAGATACGTTAATTTCTGAAAATTTTCTTCATGGATCTCCGCCTGTACCATCGGAGAAGACGGTGGAAAACACCGTGCGCCACCGTCTGGTTTTCAGCTAGGGCTTGTGCTTCAAAACGCCGCGTTTTGGCAAACGCTTCGAGCTTAGGAGCGTGCGTTCGATTCTCTGTGTTTGTTTTTTTGAATTTCAGTTGAGCGCTCTTTCGACCTAGCGCGCATGTGTTCGATTCCACGCTAATGCTTTTCCTGAATTTCGCTTGTGAATATTCTCATTAACCTTCCACGCGTAGGTTCGATCCCTGGCTTGTGCGCATTCCAATTCATTTCAATCTTATTTCATTTTCCATATTATTTTCACATTTATTTCATTTTGTTCATTCAATTTCAAAAAATCATAAAAAATAGTATAAATGTCCAAATTGATCCTAATTTTTTTCCATATTCTTGTTTGGATGTCTAGTTTTGTTTAGAATTTATTTCATGATTTGTTTGTTGCTGGATTTTAAATGGTGAATTTGTGATTGAACATGATGCCATGTTGATATGTTGCATTCATTTGTCTGTGAAATGCTCATGGTTTATCCAATGGATTTGAAATTTGACATGCTTAATCCTAACATGTGATGTGAGTTTTTGGCTTTGGTTTGTGTATTTTATCATATGCCATCACTGTTTTGGACACATGAACATATGGTGTGACAATTTGTGTCACATATTTGATGTTGCATTTGTGCATTTTCATTTACATGTCATTTGAGCTCTTCTGGACCTAATTTTTTGCATGATGTTCATTATTAACATGATAAGCTTACATAAAAAATTTCATGATCATTGGTTGTGTTTCTGTTTTGATTTGGATTTTCTATTTTGGATGTCCAACTTTGTGCATATTGTTTGCCTTTGCATGACATGAATCATTTGATACCTTTGCCATGTGAATTGATGCTGGTCCTTTTGAGGACATCTTATGACATGTTTGAACTTGCTTTGTGCAAAAGATTGACTTCTGTTTTGGTCATTTGACTTGCTCTTGAACCTAGTCTTTGCACTAGTTTGTTCTGTACATACTAATTGTGCTTTGTGTTTCAGGTGTGAGCATTTAACTTTGATGGTTGGTGTGGCCTCATTATTTGAGATACAATTTGCTTTGATCACTAACTATTGTTGTGTTGTAGGTCAATTGATGTGATGAACTCATTTGAGTGCTTGCACTTGTGTCTTACATTGTGTATAACTGTGGATGACTGTTGTTTGTCTGTTGGTTTTCTGAATAACATACTAACTGTTTGGCTTTTGTACAGGTACATTAGTTGCTAGCTAGCTTTTGCTTAGCCTTTGCTTTGGAGTGTGGTTGATACACCACTGAGGTAGTTTAGCCCTCTTACTCCATGTAGTCTGGAAGTCCTGCCACCTTTTTGGCAGGCATTTGGCTGAAGTCCTCCTTAAGAGGCTCTGATTGTGATTGTTTACATTTGTGCTAAAGACCTCTAAATGAGGCATGTTACTTGATAAGTCCTCCTAAGTGAAGAGGCAATTGACAGATAGAAGGGATTAGCAATCAATCCCCTGTTATTCAGTGAGTCTTTCATCATGCTCGCACTACGTGCTGATGCTTTTGAATAAACACCCAAGATCTTTGTATAATGTCAGTCAAGTGGAATAGGGTCCCTCATTCTAGATCCCCACACTTTCATTGTCTTAAGCTCACCCAGGCCAGGGTTAAGAGCATGAGGTCTCATCCTCATTTCCATATTTCATCAGCTTCACCCTAACTCTCAATGTTAGTGGTTAAGAGCTACAATTACCTTTGCACAGTTTTGGCTTGTTTGTCGAGGTTGATATGACCCCTCTAGACTAAAGCCCACCCTTTGCTTGAGCCACTTGTTTGTATATAGTGTGTGCTTGTTTGCTTATTTGTGAACCTTTCATGTGTTTGCATTTGCATGTTTGTTTTGAGGAGTTAGATATAAGTCCATCTATTGGCATTCTGTTTCCTGTTTGTTTGTTGTTTGGAGTTAGATATAAGTCCATATATTGGCATTCTGTTTCCTGTTTGTTGTTTGGAGTTGGATGTAAGTCCATTTATTGGCATTCTATTTCCTTGGAGTTGGGTGTAAGTCCATTTATTGGAAGCTTATTTCCTTTTATTGTGGTTCTCTTGTGAGACTTATCTGTTTGCTTTTGCTGTTGCCTTATTCCAAAGGAACTTACTTGGATCATCTCTATGATCTCGAGAAAGGAACTCCTATTTGTGGTTTATCCTTAACCCTCACCTCTTGCATGCTTAACCTTGATCTTTTTCATCCTTAACCCAAAAACCAAAAACTTTTGTGCAAACATTTGATTTGTTTTCAACATTAGAAACCTAGGCCTTATGCCTTTGATTTTCAAACCTTCTTTTCATAATACTCATTTTGAATTGAATCTTTAAGTCAACTTTGACCATTTTTGTACATACTTCTAATTGGTTCATGCAACTCACTCAAATGTCTCTTTTGTGGCTCCATGTCCACTTCTTAATCAAATTTTTCATAACCTTTAGCTATTAGGTTTGAGTTATCCTTGTGGTAGATATAATACTCACCTTTGTCCTTAGTGATTGAATTGTAAGACTTCCATGCTTATTATAGGGTTAACCCCTCACTAGCATGTCGAAGCTATTCTCACATGGTGGACTTGTGGTTTTTCAGGTCGAGTTTTCTCCCTTTGATAACAAAAGACCTTAAGGCTTTTGGACCAATCAATCCACTCACTTGTTTTCGAAATCTTTTAGCCGAACTACGAGGTTTTGATCCTATTCTTTTTATAAGAAGGTACGTAGGCAATGGATTCATCCATCCAAACACAAAAATGTAAATAAACTTGTATATTCTTTTCTCATCTCTTCAATCATGTTTGCACAAAACAATTTCATAAACAATAACTTTTGCAACACGTTGTGAAAAGGGCTCCCTAGGAGTACCTAGGATGTTGTGGGTGCCTAACACCTTCCCATGACATAACGAACCCCCTCACCCAGATCTCTGACATTTTTATTAGTTTTTGATTTGATAAAACTTCTCGGTTTTTATTCGCTTTCTAACCTTTCCTTTGGATAAATAGAAGTGCGGTGGCGACTCGACTTTGTATGATTTACCTTGGATTTAGTTAATATTTCCAATGGTAATGAATACACCGCTACAGTCATAATTAGGGGAAGGATTGAAAATGGATTGAAGACATGGAAGATTATCGGTGGTAATAGTCAACAGTCTGTAGTGAGAAGACCTTCTAGTGGGTATATCAATAAGAAAGAAGGGGAGACGAATGCAATAACGACAAGGGTCCCACAGTACCAAGTTCTTATGGTTCCTCCGCCATACTATCCATATCCATATGTCGCAGCAGCCTAGTTTCAACAACTATTTCAGTATCAACCATAGTATCAACAGCCTCCTCAGGCTCAACAACAACAACAACAACCTCAAGGACCAGCTCCTCAATGGAAGAATATTAACAACATAGGCCCTAATTAGAATCGCCAAGGTAATCCGGGACAAAATCAAAACCAGAATCAGAATCACAACCAGAGATGCCCTCAGTATACCAAGATCCCAATAATGTACTCCAAACTATTCCCTTATCTTGTGCATGTAGGGGTAGTAGCTCATAAGGAGATTCCACCAATAGTATATCCCTTTGGTCCATATCACATCCCTAATGTGTCTTGCGCATTCCATGCAGGTTATATTGGGCATACACTCGAGGATTGATATGTGTTCAAGAACAGAGTATATGACCTCACTAATTAGAATATCTTGTCTTTTACCGAAGAAAAGACAAATGTGAAGGAAAATCCTTTGTGGAATCATGGTAGTTAAATAGTGAGCACGATTTTTAAGGAGGATGGATCAGAGTTGATCTATTTGGTCAAGGATGTGAAGACTCTGTGGTCGAGTATTTCTTTGAGTATGCATAAGCATAACGCACTGGAAGGTGTGCATGGTAATTATAAGATGTGCAAGATTGAGCCTGAAAGATGTGAAGAACTCAAGAATTGTGTCCAAGAGTTGATGAATCAAGGTGTCTTGCAGTTCTCAAGAGACAGAACCATGGGGAAAATTTTAGTTATCGAGCCCATTGAGATTGTTTATTATAAGAAACAAGTTGAAGCTCCAGTAAAGAAAATTTAGCCCATTGTATTTCATGTTCCCTCACCTTTTTTGTATCAGAATTCCAGAGTTGTGTCGTGGAAGTACATCGCAATTGTGTTAGTTGGTGGTGCAAAAATCCAGTTTCCTAAAGTAGAGATTGTCAATATAGTCGGTCCAAGGGGGGTGACCCGTAGTGGTCGTGTGTTCGCACCAAAGTATACTCCAACAGTGGTTCCCACAATAGTTCATTCGCCTCAAGCAAGAACATTTGTTTGTGTTCCTACTACTCCGGATGGGGAACCTGATTCTTTTGATAAGTCACCAGAAGTAGCAGTTTCGAAAGGGAATGAGGTGATTAGTGAGAAAAAGAAAGATGAGATGATTGTCTCTGCAGAAGAGGGGCAGGAATTCTTGAAATTGATCAAACGAATTGACTTCAAGATTATCGACCAGTTGGGTTAAATTCCATCAAAGATATCAATCTTGTCGTTATTGCTCAGTTCCAAAGCTCATCGGAAATCTCTCTTGAAGGTGCTCAATACGGCTCATGTGATGCAGGATATTTCAGTAGAACAGTTTGACAATGTGGTAGCCAACATTTCTGCAAGCATGTATTTAGGTTTCAACGAAGCTGAGTTGACAGTTGAAGGCCATAATCACAACAAAGCTTTGCACATTTATGTGACTTGTGCAGACACTTCAATCTCGATGGTCCTAGTTGACACTGGCTCTTTGCTAAATGTTTTCTGAAAATCACATTAAGCCAACTGCAGTATGAGGGACCGAAGATGATATCCAATGCTTTAATTTTCTGTGCTTTTGATGGACCTCGGAGGGAGGTCATTGGGGAAGTTAATTTGCCAATTTGTGTGGGGTCCCCACCAGTTTATCATCACTTTCCAAGTCATGGATATCCACCATGTCTATAGTTGGTTATTAGGGAGGCCATGGATCCATGCAGCTGGTGTTGTTACGTCTACTCTTCATCAGAAATTGAAGTTCTTGTTTGAGGAAAAGCTTGTCATAGTTTGAGGCGAGGAAGACTCTATAATCAATGAATTGTCTTCTTTCAGATATGTGGAAACTGAGGAAGGAATAACTGAGGTTCCTTTCCAAGGTTTAGATTTTGAAGAAGTCATCTTTGCATCTGCCAATCAAAGCCAATCAATAGCCTTGGTGTTGTCATCAGCCAAGAGTGCCAAGAAAACTCTATAGAATGGTCCTCTCCTTGGTTGGGGACAAGTTGTGAGAATATTTAAGAAGCATGATCGTTTTGGTCTCGGTTATCGTCCTACTTCCCATCACCCAACTGCGAGGGGAGGTAAGAAGTACAACCCTATCAGATTCAGCAGTGTGGGCTACCAACTAGATTCTTCTGTGATAATAGTAGATGGGACGAGCTCTATCCAGCATGCAGTCTCCGGTCTTATTCGCAAGTGTCCTCCGAGGTTTAAGCTTGATAGCTGGACTTCTATTATGGTTCCTATGGTTTTCTCGGAAGAAATGTAATGCATTTTGCTTTTTCTTTTCCCCTTGCCTTCGTCTGAGGCATATGGATAGCTTGTAAGGGCCTCCCATGTTTTAAAAGTATTATTCAATCAATGAAAGGCAGTTTTTGCACTAAAAATCATGTTCGTTTTCTTTCTGTTATTTTACTTTTCATTAAAAATAAATGGAAAAAGTTTCTTTTATTTTATTTTTCACAACTCTTTCAAATATCTATTCTAAAATAAGCTCATAACATGCAGAGCAAATAATCCCACTAAACACAAAACTGTTGAAATTCGCTTTAAATATGGGTTTCCAATTAACCAAGCCAAAGACGACGGTGAGTAAGATTGTGGAGTACCGCTTGAGCTAGTCTGACTTCTTGAGTATGAGGAAAAAGAGATTCAGTAAGACAAAGAACAGTTGAGAGTGATTAATCTAGGCTTCCAAGAGGTAAGAAGAGAGGTCAAGATTGGGGCATCCCTTTCCAAGCATGTACACCGTGAGTTGGTAGAGTTACTTTGTGAGTATGTTAATATCTTCGCCTGGTCCTATCAAGATATTCTTGGGTTAGATACCAATATTATTGAACATTGCCTACCACTCAAGCCCGAATGTCCTCCGGTTAAGCAGAAACTTCACAGAACTAAACCTGACATGGCACTAAAGATTAAAGAAGTAGTTAAGAAGCAGTTTGATGTTGGCTTCCTAGCAATCGTTGAGTATCTTCAGTGGGTTGCCAATATTGTCCTGGTTCCGAAGAAAGATGGGAAGGTTCGGATGTGTGTAGACTATTGTGATCTTAACAAAGTGAGTTCAAAGGGTGATTTTCCTTTTCCGTATATTGATGTTTTGGCAGACAACATAGCTTAGCACTTAGTCTTTTCTTTCATGGACGGTTTCTCAAGGTATAATCAGATCAAGATGGCTCCAGCCGATATGGAGAAAACAACTTTCATCACACCCTGGGGAACTTACTGCTATAAAGTTATGTCTTTTGGTTTGAAGAATGTAGGGCACCATATCAACACGCTATGATGACTCTTTTTTCACGACATGATCCACACGGAGATTGAAGTGTATGTAGATGATATTTTTGCTGATTCCAAGACTGAAGATGATCACTTGGACCATTTGAGAAATCTCTTTGCCCGACTCCAAAAATTCCAATTGAGGTTAAATCCTGTTAAGTGCACCTTCGGGGTTCGTTCCAGTAAGTTGTTGGGGTTCATTGTGAGTCATAAAGGTATAGAGGTTGATCCAGACAAAGTCAAGGATATTCAAGATATGCCAACCTCCAGAACAGAGAAAGAGGTTTGAGGATTCCTTGGATGACTTAATTACATATATCGGTTCATCTCGCATTTGATGGCTACCTGTGAACCAATATTCAAATTGTTAAGAAAAGATCAAACGGTTGTATGGAATGATGATTATCAAGAGGCATTCGACAAGATAAAAAAGTATTTGCAAGAACCATCGATCTTGAAACCACCAGTGCCTGGTATGCCACTAATCATATATCTCATCGTGCTAGATGAATCGTGGGTTGTGTTTTGGGTCAACATGATGGCACGGGCCATAAAGAGCATGCAATCTATTACCTGAGCAAGAAGTTTACTGAATGTGAGACCAGATACTCACTATTGCAGGAGACTTGTTATGTTTTAGCTTGGGCAGCTCGACGCCTGAGACAATATATGACTTGTCATACAACTTTTTTTATATCCAAGATGGATCTGATAAAGTGCATTTTTTAGAAGCTCGTCGTCAGTGGAAGAATTTATCGATGACAAACATTGTTAATCGAGTACGACATTCAACATATGACTCAAA